>NC_029781.3:80498859-80502784 GCF_000817695.3 Arachis duranensis | reverse complement strand
GAAATGAATTGCGTACCTTGTGACTTAGTGAGTCACTCATATATATTGAGTTGTTTTGAGACGGTTATGCGTATCTATTGCTTGTTTCTCGAAGCCGTTTGGCTAATACTCCATAACTTGGATTTTAATGGTTCGGTTAGAGATATTTTTGAGAAGGCGGTTTCCAATTCTGAGATTATTTAAACTATTTTGGACCGACTTTTAAAGGATAGATCACTACTCAATATAAAAAATAAAAAGCAATTATTTACATGCTAGTTAATGTCTATATGATCATATCTAAAGAAAGATAGAAATATAATTTGTCTTAATAGAGAAAAATCCCACATGTTGCAGCAAAAAAGTCAAATAACAAGGGGAAAGGAAATAATAGAGAAACCGAGAACCCGTAACGGCCACTTTCTGTAATGACTATCTATACAACTAATAATGAAACTGAAAATGCGTAAATGATTAAACTCGAACTATTGTCTATGTCTCTTCAATGGTTATTAGGCCATGTGTCTTTCATCACTCTATTCAATTCCATTATTATTATCAATGTCATGCCATTTTAGGACTCCAAAGCCATTTGGTATAAGCACCACATATGTACACCCTCCAACCTCTAATTGTTCTTTAGCTCACATTAATTTTACCCTAAATTAATGTCATAATTATTACTGCATACATAACAGATTTTACACATTTGTGTAACATGTTACGTATGCATATTAATCACCAAATCAACCATATAATTAACATTTATTTTTCAATCAATTAATTCTATATAGATAAGATATGATATGGTGAACTAAAGTACTCTTCAACTAAGAGGGGTTGGATAGTTTGAATATGAGGAAGTTCATCATCTTTCACTTTCAGGCTTAGGAACCATTTCAGGATGGACCACGAGGGCCTTAAACAAATCCTCAAATAAGGACTGATAATTTCATGTACGGTACACACTTAATGCTAAGACTTACATGTAGCATAACAAATATGGATCTTTTATACAGACATTTGATTGTGCATTGTTACATTAATATTACATTAAATATATATCAAACTCAATCATAAAAATTAAATATCAGTACAAAATATATATAAAAATATAAATTATATGTTAAAAATAAATTAAATTATATATATATTTATATCCAAATATATAATAACTAATTTTAATAGAATTTAGTATCTACTTAACAGTATCCACCTACCATTTCTAATAATGAAAATCACATCTATTGATATGAAAATGCAAGAGGTCTTGGTTCTATCTTTATCTTCAACTAAGTTGATATTTGTGCACACTGCACACATATAACTCCTTATCATATACAGTATATTGACAGCATATAAGAAACCAGTTCATGTATAAATTTTTGCAATTTTCGTATACTTTAATATATGTAGTATGCATTTACAAGTGCTTAAAAAAAAGTGTTTAATTTAGAGAAAGAGCTGATAATTAAGATGAGCGTTATCCAAACTACCTTACTACCATTTCTGAATATATAGGCTTAAGAGAGGGTTCATGTGAGCATATAATAAGAAGATGGTTATATTGTATTTATCATTTAATGACGTCTGATGTCACAGTTTAGACTTTTGATCATTCCGTGAAGAGAGTACACCGAACAAACTTTCCGGCTAACTCCCAAACTACACAATTATTATTCTCTTTTCCACTGAGATCACATATCTTATAGTATCATGTTCTCGTTCATGTCCAATCAATAAAAATTAGACCTTAGTAAGAAAAGTTTATAAAATTATTAAATTAGTAATAAACAAAAATTTAAATAAGATGTCTAATTTTTATTGATAAAACATGAATAAAAACTTGGAAGTAAAATTGGTGATTTTGTTTTGTTTTATTTTAAATAAAATTTTATTTAGATAAATTAAAGATTAATTTATTATAAATTTATATTTTATTTAATAATTTATTATTTAAAAATTTATTATTAATTAATAAATTACAACATATATAAAACTATATACATACAATATTTATTTAAATAGACTAGTGAATTAAATATTACTCTAACATAAATGCTTAGTTATACAGATGACCTCTAATTTCTTTCATATATTGGATTCTTGTGTAATCCAGCCCAACCTTTCATGCACACTATAGCCTCCAATATCCTCACAAACCCATTTTCCTCTTCACACCCGGTTATATACACGAACCCTTATATATTAACAATTTAATTTTGATATGAAAAAAGTAATTATATATGCGCATTTAACTATACATAAAAATAATTATCTTTTATATTAACTATGTAAATAATTATAAAAAAAATATAATTATACATATATTTAATTATAAAATATTTTAAATTAAACTAGTACATCAAAATTAATTATTTAACTTACATTTACTATATGAGTGCAATTTTGGCGTGATATAAAATATTTCGTAATATCATTTAATTTGATTCATGAGTTTAAATGATGTTTTAAGTAATCCGTTTAAAAGTTTAATTATTTTAAATAATATAACAACAAATTATACATAACAATTGAATTCTTATTATATATATATTAAGTCCCAGATGAGATGAGTTATACAGATAAAAGAACATAAACATTAATTAATTCATCAAATAATATTATATTCTATGGATCAATAATGGGTCAAACACTTATCTATCTCATATTATTAATAAGCATTTGAAATTAACTCTTTTTTTTTCTTTTCTTTTTTCTCTTCTCCAAAAATACTAACCGTCATTAGTTAAGATTAAGATTAAGATTAAGATACAGTAATCATTCTTCACACTCCAACATCATATATATATATATATATATATACCCTAATTAATGATCACTAATCATGATGGCCATGGCTGCTTAGGGTTCCAAATCCGGGTAGCCCCGGCGGCGGCGGTGGCGGTGGCATGGAAGTGGCGGCAGCAGCAGAAGGAGCGTGAAGCAAATTATTAATAGTAAGTAGTGGTGCAAAAGGCCAATTAGGTGGTAGTTGATTTGGATTTGATTCGAGGAACCTGACTTGGCGCTTCAAGAACTTAACATATCGAACGGCTTCGTCGAGCATGGAAGCGGTGTCCATTTTGGTGCCACCTGGAACTAACCTCTGAAGGATTCGGATCCTCTCACTGATCCTCTCCCTTCTGTGACGCGCTGCCACGCTCTGAGGGTCGTCGCTTATGCGCACGTTTCGCCTCCTCGGCTTTCGAACGCTAGCCGGGTCGATGTCCACCGGTTGCATAGCGGCGATGTTGTACATCATCTCCTTCATCACTCCTAATTCTTCTTCAGCCTCTTCGTCTTTGACTTCTTGCACTTGGTTCCCTATTATGTCACTAAAGAAGGTTCTAAAAGATGAGGATGACGGTGAGAGTATTGCTGGTCTTTGTTGTTGAAGGTTGGGCCAGGACATAAGAGGAATTTGGTTATCATTGAGAGTAGTGAGGTTGTTATGATCTTCTTCTTGTTTTGTTTCCATGATCTTATTTTCATCATAATCATGATGAGGAAGATCATTATTGTTCCAATTAGTGATATCAATATCTGTGAATGTGCAAATAGTGTTGCGGTGGTTTGTTTCCATGGCAGGCCCCGAAAATATATGCCAGAATATATTATATGGTGTATGTATTCTATATATATATATATATACATATATGTATGTTGTATATATGATGATCAATATATATATATATACCTAGTTTGTGGTTTTTTTTTATTTTTAATTTTGAATATTGAGTGGGCTAAATGGCTAATACAAGTGTAAGAGAAAATAAGGGAAGAAGGGAGGTGAATGACAGAAACTGGGCTCTCGTGTGCCCGAAACATCACTAATATCATTTTCACCATTAAAAAAGTGCGTACTCCTCATATTCCTGTGTGTGGTGACTGGTGAAGTTTGGAAATTTCTTTTTTTTTTTCATGAATTGAATTTTAGAAATAT
>NC_029781.3:80498236-80498771 GCF_000817695.3 Arachis duranensis | reverse complement strand
AACGATGATGCAACTTGTAAAGTAATAATGACACTCTCTCTTAATTATATCATTTTATATTTTTATAAATACAACAAAATAGTATTAAAAAATATTAATATGACAAATAAAGATTGAGAAGTATTTTTTTTAAAAAAAATTATATATATCTTAAACAGTTGGTATCTATATGCTAAGAATGAACCAATTAAGAAAGAAATGGTGGGTATAGCGTATAGTTAGGGAGCTTATTATTATGCAAGTTGATGAGCTTCAAATTTTCTCATCCTTTCCTCAACATATTTATGTTTTGCCTCTTATAGATGAAAAGGATTCCATCAATGCGGTTTTACAAGGTTCGAACAGAAACCTTCTCTCTTTTCTTTTTGTGAATCTAACATTACTTTTAAGTACTTGGTGATTTAATTAGTATATGATGAAAGAAAGAGGAGATGTAACTGGTTTATCATTCTTTTTTCCTCCTTCTTTTTTTATATATTTGCATATTATATATGTAGTTGTGGTAATATAAAATTTATCTAGTTAATAAAAAAAA
>NC_029781.3:80496344-80497071 GCF_000817695.3 Arachis duranensis | reverse complement strand
AAGATCATAGTCACATTTAATATTTTTTCTCTCTAATATGCTCTTTTGGTACACTAAATTCTTAGAGTCGCTTCTCTATTCTCATCACCAGCGGCGGAATTTGAAATAAAATTTTGGGGCAGATAGAAAATAATTATCAATATGTTTTTTATATGGACTCTATTTAAGATAAATTCGTCCAATCCCATTTCTCTGATTTGAGTGATATTGTCAAATTTAAAGCCTTTTTCCAAGGTCTTGTTTCAAAAAATTAAGGTTAAACTAATCAGATGCAACTCTTTGAACTTTTGAAGGTTGTATCTCACTTTTTTCGTGATTCATTAAAATAGAAGAACTATCTACAGGTGTTGATATTGTAAAAGTTATATGTTCTCCTTCTTACATATTAATCTTCCTCTTAAAAAATACATTAATACTTTGATTTTTTATAATTATTTTATATAAAAATTTGAATATATATCCTGTAAAATATGTAAAAAAGAAGTTAGAAAGACAAATATTAAAATTTATAATATTTATTAAAATTTTAGGGTAAGTATTGTTTTGGTCCCTAAAATTTAGGGCCAGAATCGAAATCGTCCTTCTTCTAATTTTGGATTTAAAATCATCCTTAATATTTTTTTTTGTATTAAAATCATCCTTTTTATTAAATTTTTTAATTTAATTCCTAAACTACCCCTATTCGTATTTTAATAATAAAAATTATAAAATAAAAAAAACAAAACGC
>NC_029781.3:80494168-80495197 GCF_000817695.3 Arachis duranensis | reverse complement strand
ATAAATATTAAATAAATTCTATATGTATTTTTTTTCATCAAACATTTTTTAACCAAAAAATAAAGAGAGACACAGATAACGAGTACATTACTTTTTTTAACATAATGAAATACCTCTCTATATAAATGCATAATTTGATAGAAGCTTTGCTTTAGTTCATCTTGAGATAACAATTAGGCTTAACAATTAATATTATATATATATACTATTAATTATTATAAAGAAAAGTGAATGTTTAGTACAACTATATAAAATATCTTGGGAAAGTGAATTTTGATTTAAATTCAAGTTATTAAAAACAATAATTACAATTGATCTTTAATTGTATTCTAAATTAAATATTTACTGTTTGTCTGATTAACATGTTCAGAAGAAGATATAATTATATTATATATATATATATAATTCTATTGATAGAGAAAATTATCGGTTTTTGTTTTTCGTGTGGAAGAGAGAAGGGTGTATTTTTCAATGATGTGAGAAGAGAAATGTTTAACTTCGAAGCTACAAATGGGAGGTATTAAGTTGTTTTATTTTTTCCAAACAATCACAAATCGGACGGTCCGATTTGAGATTTCGAAAATAAAAAAATTTTTAATGTTAAAATCGGACCGTCTGATTTCTATTTTAAAAAATAAAACAAATAAAAAATACAAAACGGACCATGCGATTTGTAGTTTTTTTTATCAAACAAATCGAATCCTCAGATTTGTTGTTTACTTTTTTCTTCAAACAAATCGAACCGTCCGATTTGAATAAAATACCATATAAAAAAATACATAATCTTTCCATAACAATGTATTACACATATATTTATACAATATAAAAAAAAATTGGCCGAAAATTATAGTCACATTTAATATTTTCTCTTCTCAATCTACTTTTTTTTCGTACACTAAATTTCTAGGGCTGCTTCTTTATTCTCATCATCATTTATTCACAAATTATTTAGTGGTTTTTAACAAGAAAAATTTAATATTTTTATTTTATTTTATTATTTATAGGAGAAAAACATAAAGCCAATTTAAA
>NC_029781.3:80492800-80493613 GCF_000817695.3 Arachis duranensis | reverse complement strand
AAAAGAGACAAATATATATATATTAAAAGAAAAATAATTTAAAATTTATCTTATTTAATATTTATTAATTTTAATAATAATTAATAACTATTAAATAAAATAAATTTTATATTTATTTTTGGTTAATTATTTTTTGTCATCAAGCATTTTTAATTAAAAAAAAAGACACAAATAAAGAGTACATTACCTTTTTAACATAATAAAAATACCTCTTTATAAAGATGCATAATTTGATCATTATCATGTGAAGCTTTACTTTAATTCATTTTGAGATAACAATTAGACCTATACATATATATTACACACTTAATTACCCTGCCTGCTAGCTCTAAAGTATAGTTTAGGGGGAAAAATTAGATCCTATGTTAATGAAACTATAACTTCAATTTCCTCATGTATAGAGTTGGTTCACAAAAGATGAGATATATACTCAACAAATTAAACTTGGCGCAAAAATATTATGTTACATCAGCCTCATCAGAGAGTGGAGCATGTGTGTGTGATGTGATGATTTGTTTTCCTTTTGTTTTCTTAATTTTACAGAATTCTCAAGTACCCGACATTGTATGTGTGTATGCTATAATTCTAAGTAGTATTCTAAGCTCTTGCGCATGCACAAAGCAATCATTCTATGCTTGCTACCAAGCTAGCTAGGGTTTCCATATCCTTCATCTCTTGCCTTTTTTCTTTCCAAACCGCTTAAACCAACATTCAGCTTCACCATTCTTTGACCAATTAATGTTTACCACAGACACTATTATCCAATATATAATATAAAAAAAAGTCATCAGAATTTATTTTTTTACTATAAAT
>NC_029781.3:80489237-80491796 GCF_000817695.3 Arachis duranensis | reverse complement strand
GTACAACTATATATTAATATTTTCAAGTAAAGTGAATTTTGATTTAAATTCAAGTTATTAAAAGCAGTAATTATAATTGATATTTAACTATATCCTAAATTAAATTTTTTACTGTTTGTCTAATTAGCATATTTAAAAGAGGATATAATTGTATTATATATATACGGGTCATGTTACGGTACATATTTAAATTTACAGATTAGATTTAAATTTATAGATATTTTTATAATTCAGCTCTCCTTTTAACACGTGTATTTTGTCTTTATATTGAAAAAATAGCTTGGCAACTGGGTGGCTTGGAAAGTTGGTGGCTTAGTTAGTAGGGGTGTTCGCGGTGCGGTTTGGTTCGGTTTTGAAGGAAAAAGTCATCCGATCCGAATATTAAGGTAGTATAGAATTGCATATTCATTAGTTTGTTAAAAATATCAAAGTCGAACTTGTTACCTTCTAAGAAATTTTTGTCTTTTGAATCAATGATATCAGTGAAAGTTTAACAGATTTACAAAAACAAAATAAACAAAAGCAAGTAAAAATCTACCTTCAACAATGAACAGTTTAACACAGATTAACAAGTAAAAAATAAAATTAAACAAAATCTTAACACAACAGAACAAAACAAAATAAACAAAACCAAGTAAAAATATACCTTGAGGCTTGAACAGTTTAACACAGATTAACAAGTAAACTTTAAAATTAAACAAAATCTTAAAATAACAGAATAAAACAAAATAAACAAAAGCAAGTAAAAATCTACCTTCAACAATGAACAGTTTAACATAGTTTAACACAGATTAACAAGTAAAAATTAAATTTAAACAAAATCTTAAAACAACAGAACAAAACAAAATAAACAAAACTAAGTAAAAATATACCTTGAAGAAGAGCAGCAGCAGCGCCACCGAGGGGAGAAGGCGGCAGCGGTGTCACCGCGGAGAGGAGCCGCCAGCGGCGTCACTGAGAAGAGGAGGCGGCGAAGGGCATTATTCAGAAGAAGAGCGGCGGACGACGTCGGCGTGTGTCAGTGGGAGTGACTGAGAGTGAATGATGCTGTGAATCTGTGATAGTGAGAGTGAGTGATGTTGTGTAAGGATGAAGAACGAAGACTAAGGAGTAAGGACTAAGGAGCGAGAGAGAGAGAGCACTGAGCAGAAAGTGTTTCTTACTTTCCTTCTTTAGTTTAGGGTTTTCAAAATTTAGGAATCGGCGTTGCGCTACTGCACAAGTGTGAAGTGTGCTAGTGCTAGTGTGCTACGGTAGGTAATAGGTATTATTATTATTATTATTATTATTATTATTATTTGTAATATATGCGGTTCGGTTCGGTTCGGTTCGGTTATGTAGAGGGGAACCGCAAACCGAACCGAACCGCAATAAAACCGATCCAAAATTCAAAAAATATCCAAAATAGAGCGGTTTAATTCGATTTTCGGTTTGAATCGGTCCGGTTTTGCGGTTTTTTTTGGACCGGTTTGGATCTGAAAACTCCTATTAGTTAGATATCATATAAGGAAAGAGAAGTCAATTCATGTTGGACCCTTCTTTGTATATGAGTTAGTTTTTGATTCCTTAAATTTTTTTCCTTAATGAGTCCTGCAACAAAAATAAAGAAAGAGTTTTAATAATATCAATAACAATATTAATTAACTAAGACAAAAAAAATATTAATTAGCTAAAATATAGATTTAATTTTAATTGATATAATTATTTTTAAAAAAAATTATGGCATATACGTTTTTTAATTGATGAAGAAAATTAGTAACTAAATTTCATATATTATAATCAAAGAGAGCTTTCTCTTATATAATTCAAAAAGATTAAAATATTAAATTAATCTCTTATATTTGGATATAATTCTATTTTGGTTCTTAATATTTAGAGTGTCTTATTTGAATTAAAAAAATATCATTTAGCTTTAATATAATTCTACCGTAAGATCAAAGCTAAATAATTAAAAGAATATTCTACATAATAACAATACAGGAATAAGATTAATAAAGTCTAAAATATATTATAAAGGAGTTAAATTGTGCTTTTTAGTCTAATTAAAAATCAAAGACAATGTACATTTTAAATACATAACTCTTTAATTTTTTTATTTCAAATTTATTCACTCATGTAAGTATTTTACTTAATTACGAATTAAAAAAAATTCAAGTCAATTTCACCAGTGTCAAACTCAAGGTGCATTTACATATAAACATTACATAATTAGACTTTTCTTATAAAATTTCTGGTTGTTTATGTTTTTTAGCCATTTTAATACATGTACCTGTATATAAATTAAATACTATTAGAATTTAGAAGCTTTTAACATATTAATAAAAAAAGTAGTTAAATAAGTATGTAAATAATTGAAAATATGTCAATTTTTAAATATACTTAATAATTGAATAAATAAAATGTTATTATTATTATTAACAATTTTAAGCATTATATATATGACACAGTATAGATATATGAAAAAATAAATTTGCAAGTAATTAAAAGAATACAGAATCATGGATAGAGAAATTGTAAGTTGAATTAGAATATGAGCAATGCTATATAGCTGTTAATAAA
>NC_029781.3:80486878-80487925 GCF_000817695.3 Arachis duranensis | reverse complement strand
ATATCTAGAAGAGGATATATAATTGTGTTATAAAGACATATATATATATATAAAAAATTACATCGATAGAAAAGATTACAGTCACATTCAATATTTTTTCTCTTTAATATGCTCTTTTCGTGCACTAAATTTTTAGAACAGTTTTTCTATCTTCATCACTATTTATTCACAAATTATATTTAGTATTTTTTAACAAGAGAAATGTGATATTTTATTTTCTCTTATTTTATCATTTGTAAGAAAAAAAAGCCAATTTAAAAAGAGATAAAAATATATATATTAAAAAGACAAAAAAATTAAAATTTTTTATTTAATATTTATTAATTTTAATAATAATTATTAAATATTAAATAAAAAATTTATATCTATTTTTAGTTAATTTTTTTTGTCATCAAACATTTTTTACCAAAAAAAAAAGACACAGGTAAAAAGTACATTACCTTTTTAACATGATGAAAATACCTCGCTATATAAATGCATGTTAATTGTTATCATGCCAAGTTTTGCCTTAAGTGATCTTGAGATAACAATTAGACCTAACAATTAAGAGTATATATATATACTGTTAATTGTTGTAAAAAAAAATTGATTGTATATTACAACTGTATATTAATATCTTCAAGGTAAAGTGAATTTTAATTTAAATTCAAGTTATTAAAATTAGCAATTACAATTGATATTTAATTGTATCCTATTTTACTATTTGTCTGATTAGCATATCTAGAAGAGGATATATAATTGTGTTATAAAGACATATATATATATATAAAAAATTACATCGATAGAAAAGATTACAGTCACATTCAATATTTTTTCTCTTTAATATGCTCTTTTCGTGCACTAAATTTTTAGGACCGTTTCTCTATCCTCATCACCATTTAGTCACAAACTATTTAGTGTTTTTTAACAAGAGAAATGTCATATTTTATTTTCTCTTATTTTAGCATTTGTAAAAGAAAAACTTAAGGCCAATTAAAAAAATAACAAAAAAATATATTAAAAAGATAAAAAATTTAAAATTTATCTTATTTAATATTTACTAATTGT
>NC_029781.3:80477318-80485523 GCF_000817695.3 Arachis duranensis | reverse complement strand
TAATAATAATTAATAAATATTAAATAAAATAAGTTTTATATCTATTTTTGGTTAATTTTTTTTATTATCAAACATTTTTAACAAAAAAAAAAAAAGAGACAGATAAAGAGTACATTACCTTTATGTTACATAATGAAAATACCTCTCTCTCTCTATATATATAAATGCATAATTTGATCATTATCATGTGAAGCTTTGCTTTAATTCATTTTGAGATAACAATTAGACCTATACATATATATTACACACTTAATTACCCTGCCTGCTAGCTCTAAAGTATAGTTTAGGGGGAAAAATTAGATCCTATGTTAATGAAACTATAACTTCAATTTCCTCATGTATAGAGTTGGTTCACAAAAGATGAGATATATACTCAACAAATTAAACTTGGCGCAAAAATATTATGTTACATCAGCCTCATCAGAGAGTGGAGCATGTGTGTGTGATGTGATGATTTGTTTTCCTTTTGTTTTCTTAATTTTACAGAATTCTCAAGTACCCGACATTGTATGTGTGTATGCTATAATTCTAAGTAGTATTCTAAGCTCTTGCGCATGCACAAAGCAATCATTCTATGCTTGCTACCAAGCTAGCTAGGGTTTCCATATCCTTCATCTCTTGCCTTTTTTCTTTCCAAACCGCTTAAACCAACATTCAGCTTCACCATTCTTTGATTTTAATTTTTAATAAAAAAATCATCCTATTACATGCTTATTTGACAATGATCTTTTTCTTCAATTAACATGATTTTTTTATTGAAAAATATTAAAAAATTATCAAAATTTATTATTTTTAGTTATTAGTTAGTCATTAATATTTAAAAATATAGAATAAAATATATTATTAAATTATTAAACTAAAAAAATTTAATTAAAAAAATTGAGTTAATAGTCATTTAATATTTTTTTAAAAAAAATATATACATTAATGCAACAGTTTTGCAGGTTATGTTAATGACAAAAATATTGATTAATATATACAATAGTCAGTTATTGTTAATTATTAGTGTGTCTACGGCTAGGAATAGGATAAGTAAAATTTTAAATTTAGCTAAATAAATTTCTCATGTGATGTTAAGGTGAAAATAAAGGTTGGTAGGTTAGGTTTGACCCGCCTTTATAACGCATTTTTTTTTGTTTTTTGTTTTTGTTTCATATAACATGCATTTTAATTTGTCCTAAAATAATGGGTCTATTATCCTTCCTACTTTTGTTTTTGCTTTTAGTTTTAGTTTTAACTTGAGTGTAATCCTTTAGCCAGGAATCGTAGCTATCAACTGCCTAGGTAATTTCTATTTTCTACCATAACACAATTCCCACCCTTCAATGCTATGCTACCTTTACTTGCACAATATGTTCCCGGATATCGAAAGTTCTGTTCATATTACAAAAATTATAAAAAGATAAATCTGTTTATAATATATAAAAGGAGGAATCAAAATTTTTTTACAATGAATTAATGATATCTAAGCTATTTATAATTGTTTCAAATAAGCATTATTAAACCAATTATGTAGCAACATAGAGAAGACTATCTATATAACTATATGTTTATGACTTTCTTAAAATTTTTATTATTACGATTCATTAGCTTTAGATAACAAAAAATTCTAAGTATCATATTTTATTGTAATGGAGAAACTCATAACATACAAGAGTCTTCTTTGTATGTATTCAGATATTCCAAATTATAAAACATATTTCAAGCATTAAGACTTTTTAAACTAAGCAACAAAAAAAATTAAATTAACCTCGCTCATTAATTACTTGAATCATTTCTTTTGTTTTTTTTATTATTTTTGCTTTCTTCACTTAATAATTATATTAATAAAAATCCCAAAGAACTAAATATAATTAATACAAATGATATTTCAATTTTAATTAAAAAGGAATAGTATACGTGGCTCTTAAATAAGTGTAATTTAACGAATCAAATATAATAAAAATGATATTTCAATTTTAATCACATACTTATTTTTTCAATTATTTTAATGTGGTTAGGATTATGGGTATTTATGCACTGGGTGAAATTGGATTTGTTTTGATTTGGATCCGACCCTAAATATATATTGAATCTATTTTTTTAGATCCTAATCCGCTTCTAGACCTGATGAAACCTAAATATTTTCGGACCACAACTATATATACCAGATCCAAACCGGATAAAAATTGGGTTTTTAAAACTTTAACAACAATTTATAAAGAAATTTATTTATAAAGAAACTTATTTATGGATGCACTTATTTATAAAGAAGAACTTGTTACAAAAAAGTTGATATCCATATTTAAACTTGAATTTGTCCATAAATTTTAATTTAATGTTTCTTTGATCTATTTTTTAATTTAATAAGTGTGATTAAAAATAAAATAATAATCTTATAATTAATATAATATAATATTAAAATTAATTTAAAACATATATACATTTTTTAGTTCTCTTAAGGTGCACATGGGTCGAGTGAAGTTGAGTTCGCCTTGACCCATACTCGATCCGAAATAATAATTGGTCTATTTTTGAGACCTTCACTCGATCTTAGATACGATAAAATCACACCAAATTAGCTCCTAAAATATTTGAGGTCAGATCAGATTTTCAGACCAGGCCATGTACACCCCTAGTTAGGATTTACGGTTTAAACTTTTTTAACTAGCATGTGTCCTTAATTTAAATGTTTGGAATTTAATTTTAAAATTTAAATTTTTAATGTAATTTTTATATATTTATTAAAGTAAAAAAATTTACATTTTTTATTAATAATAATTTTAATATATGCTTTTAACGTATATATTAGTTAAATCTAAATTTAAATTATTCTTATTAAAATTTTTTATTTTTTTCATATTATCCGAAACTAAATTTAATTAATTTTGAGTTAAGTCTTAAAGTAATTTCTGATATTGACATCGTACATTAAAATTGTTTCTAAACTTTTAATTACACTAATTATGTCCATAAAAATTGGTAAAAATTTATTATGTTAGCCTTTGAAACATTTTTTTTAACGTGTGTAGGCGTGGTTTGATGATATGGATCGTTAGTAACACGTCACTTCATGGTTTGACGACTTTGACCACATGTAATGGTATGATGACGGGTCGATTAGTGACATATATCATAATGACATAGATAGTTATACCACATGTCAACTTGTGCCACATATCACAACATTATTTGTCTATGTATCATTTGATATGTCATCATTATGGATGTACAAATTGATTCTTGAGCTTACATTAAGTGACTCATTTTATTCTCTAAAATTTCATGACATGCATTAAATTAATCACTTCATCAGTTTTTTTTATTTCTTTAAAATTCAAAATTGACAATATTTTTTAATGCAGTCATTTTAATTTTATTTTTTACATTTTGTTTAAATACAAGCATTTATATAAAATATTTAAAATATTTATAAAAATATTTGTATTTAAACATGTAAAAAAATAATTCAAATTAATGTATTAAAAATAATGAGATTTTTAAATTTATAAAAAAATAAAAAAATTGATAAAAGGATTAATTTGGCATATGACATTTAATTTCAAAGACTAAAGTGAGTGGCTTAATACAAAGTCAAAGACTAATTTTGTGCATCTACAATAATGATATAGCGAATGACATATGGATGAATAATGTTGCGATATAGGGCATAAGCTGATACGTGGCCAAATAGTATTGTGGTACATGACAAAATCGTCTATATCAGTATATTCTGTATCATTGATCGACCCATCATACCATTACAGGTTGTCAAACCCTGAAGTAACATGTGTCACTAACTATCTACGTTAGTATGCCATTAATGAAAAATAAATCAAAGAGTAATGTGACACATTTTTATCAATTTCAGAGATATAATTTATACAATTAAAATCTTATTAAAAACGATTTTGGTGTATTATGTCAAATCTCAAATACCACCATAGAACTTAACTAGTTAACCTTAATAGAAAGTCCCTTTAGAAAATTAATTAGCAAAATCTTAAAAAAAAAAAAAGTAAACAACTATTTCTCCTCAGATCAACACAACCGGTTATAAACAAAAGCAGAAGACTTACTTTATGTATGTATGTGGACAAAAAAGGTACAATTGTCCGTATAGCAATGTTTTGAGAAGAGTTAGCATCATGTGTGGAAGAAAAATCTCTAGGAAAAGGATTAGGTTAGATATGACAAGGACCCATGCATTAACTTTGCCACCACAACCATACTAAATAGAGTTAAAGTGTGTCATGGAATTCAACTCCACCTCTTCAAAAATGGTATCCTCAGAATCTGGACTATAGTAATTTGCTTAGAATAATGATTTTTCAAACTTCCATTTTAGATAAAGGGAGGGAAAAGTGGTGCTATTCTTGTTGGGTCCTAGAATGGTCTTCTTTGGAATTGTAGCTGACTAGATGTCATAACCACATATTTCCTATTCCTAGGATTTCAATTGGGATTCATTGTTTTAGTTTAGTTCAGTTGCAATTCAAAGTTAAGAGAAGAAAAAGGAGTGCACGAAACATGCATATAATTGAATGATTAGTTCATATGATATTCAAAGCTACGAAAATGGATCAAGTCAAGTAAAACATATTATTGAACTAGATAGTGTTTGAAAGCTGTCATTACAGAGATAGATATTAAAGTGTATATTTTATCATTTAGATAGCAGTGTTTAAAAGTTGTCAATAAGATAGATGTTCATAGATTGGATTGAATTTAGTCAAAATTTTAATTTGATTTATGTAAAAAAAAAAATTTGAATTAGATTCAATATGGTAATATGAGACACTTTTCACAATACAAAAGAAAAGAAATAAAATAACCTAACAAATAATATAGTATTTTATTTTTCTTAATTTTTGTTGGACCTATCGGATTTGCGGATGCAATATACTAGCGTCTGATTCTGATACTATGTATTATGAATAAAATATTTATTATCTATTATCTATTACTAATTTTACAATCAAAATGTGCTACATGTTATTCTCTTATTAAATTGAAATTAAATCTTTTCCTTCAAAATTTAAGAGTTCTCTCATAGTCTCTCTTTTTTCTCTATCTCTCTCGTTCATTCACTCACTTTATCTCTCTTATATATATAATTATATTAATGACTAATTACAAATTTGACAATCAAAATATACAACATAATATTATCTAATTGTATTCAAATTAAATTAAAATTAAAATATAGCTATATTATACATTATATTTATATATTACTAACTAATTTAATAACTAAAATGTATTACATACATGACACTCTCTTATTAAAATTTTAGAAAATATTTTCCTCCAAAGTTAATAAACCTCCTTTTTACATTCTCTTATCTACCCTTTTCTTTTTTTTCTATTTCTCTCTATTCTTCCTACTCTCTATATATTTTATATTTTATATTAGTAATTTGAAAAATCAAAATGTATCACTAGATATTTTTTATTATAATTAAATAAAATTTTTTCTTAACTTCCAAAATTAACAAATTTCCTCTCTCTTTCTTCTTCTTTATCTTTCTCTCTTTTTTCTCTCATTCTCTATTTTCTTTATCTTTCTATTCTATAAAAAATAAAATTAACGACATAATATAATTTAAATAAAAAATTATTATTATATGCATTCTTTTATTTAGTTTTAAATTTTTACTGCTGTTACGGCCTGGCCTAAACATCACGCGGGCCGACCCGATCCATTAGCCACCCGACCCGAACGGTCGAGTGCGAGGCGCTCAACCACCGACTCGGACACGCGTCCTTGACAGTTCTCTACTACAGCTGTATGGGAAAGCTTCGAGGAAGGTGGGTCTGCCCTTGCGAGACCCACTTCTGACACGATATATAAGGGGAGGGTCCTACCCCTCCCCCAAGGTACGTCACACATATCACTTTACCCATGTTTCTCGCCTGCACCACGACTGACTAGAGCGTCGGAGTGTCTTTGCAGGTGACACCCCCTCCACGCGAAGAACTCGGGACGTCGACTACTCCAAATTCAGCCCCGTAACCCGGAACCAGGCCGTACCCCTCCTTATCAACCCGAAGATCCCTCCAAACCGTCCGATACCCGACATACAGAACATTGGCGCCGTCTATGGGGACCGCCTAAATGGACGTCGTATCAGGTGCTGCGGACCTGGGCGACAAGGCCAATCAGAGGGGCAGCCTCCGTGGCTTCCTCCCGGGGACGCACGAGGTCCCCTCCTCGATGACCTGAGCCATCTTCACGATCCCAAGAGAGACGCCCCTTCAGGGGAACTGCAGTGATAGCGCCAGGATAATGCAGGAACTGCACCATAGGGTGCAGAACCTGGAGCGCCAACTAGCAGATCAGGAGCACCATCAACAAACTTTCGATCCCAACTATTCTCCGTCTCCCGAGATCCGGGGAAGAACTTCTCACAGAAGTCGCTCCTAGCATACACCCACCCCAAGATCTGAATCTGAAAGTAGCCGGGAAGACCGGGAACGCCCAAGAAGATGGCATGACCCTTTGATCTACGCCCGATCTAAAGGGACTCGCGCCGCTGGTTGAGATCGGGAAGACGACGGAGAAAGAACGAGGAGAACGCGACGACCCATGATCATGGGAGCAACCCCCTTCCACCATTCCATCCTCGAGGTCCGGCTACCAAAGTACTTTGATAAACCAACGGATATGAGGTACGATGGAACTCAAGACTCACAGGAGCATCTAACGGCCTTCGAGGCCAGAATAAATTTGGAAGGGATAGGCGACGAAGTCAGGTGTCGTGCTTTCCCGGTCACCCTAGTGGGACCTACAATACGGTGGTTTAATAGCCTCTCGCAAGGTTCTATCACCAGGTTCTTGGATATTATCCGTGCTTTCTTGGCCCAATTCACTACCCGAATCGCGAAGGTGAAACACCCGATCAACTTACTCGGGGTGACACAAAGGCCTGGCGAGACCGGAAAATATTTGGACCGGTTCAACGATGAGTGTTTGGAGATTGATGGCTAGTACACGAAATCGTGAGTTCACACTTCTCTCACAACTCCGCACAGCTGACCAGCAAGTGCACTGAGTCGTCCAAGTAATACCTTACGTGAGTAAGGGTCGATCCTACGGAGATTGTTGGCTTGAAGCAAGCTATGGTCATCTTGTAAATCTTAGTCAGGCGGATTCAAATGGTTATGAGGTTTTAATAATTAAAAGAGAAATAAAACATAAAATAAGATAGAGATACTTATGCAATTCATTGGTAGAAATTTCAGATAAGCGTATGGAGATGCTTTGTTCCCTTTGAGCCTCTGCTTTCCTATTGTCCTTATCAATCATGCGTACTCCCTTCCATGGCAAGCTGTATGTTGGTGGATCACTGGTGGACAAAATTGTGATTTCTATCTTTTGAGCTTTAGCATATATTTACTCTTAGGGCACTGTTTATTCTCACAACTCCGTTCAACTAACCAGCAAGTGTACTGGGTCGTCCAAGTAATAAACCTTACGTGAGTAAGGGTCGAATCCACAGAGATTGCTGGTATGAAGCAAGCTATGGTCACCTTGTAAATCTCAGTTAGGGAGATTAAAGGGTAATTGTGATTATTGGAATAAAGAAATAAAAAGGAATAATAAAAGGGATAGAACACTTATGCAGATTCATTGGTAGGAATTTCAGATAAGCGGATGGAGATGCTGTAGAGCCCAAGGACGCCTGCTCTCCTACTGCTTCTATTCAATCCTTCTTACTCCTTTCCATGGCAAGCTTTGTATAGGGGTTCACCATCAACTGTGGCTACTTTCTTCCTCTCGGGGAAATATCCTATGCGGCTGTCACTCGCACAGCTAACCAGTCTGGAGGCATCACCCATGGCTGATGGCTACATCCCATCCTCGCAGTGAAAACTAATGCTCACGCACTCTGTCACAGTACGGCTAATCACCGGTTGGTTCCCTCCCCTACTGGAATAGAATCCCTCTTTTGCGTCTGTCACTAACACCCAGCAGGTTACAGGTTTGAAGCACGTCACAGTCATTCATTACCGGAATCCTACTCGGAATACCACAGACAAGGTGAGACTTTCCGGATCCTCATAAATGCCGCCATCCATCTAGCTTATACCACGAAGATTCTGTTGAGGAATCTAAGAGATATACATTCAAGCTCTGTTGCATGTAGAACGGAAGTGGTTGTCAATCAAGCGCGTTCATAAGTGAGAATGATAATAAGGGTAATCTGACTCATAACATTCATC
>NC_029781.3:80471456-80472454 GCF_000817695.3 Arachis duranensis | reverse complement strand
AACTGATAAGGATCTTCAGATGGAAGTTCATAAAACTTGCAGTTTTGTTGCATCAAGGCAACTAGCTGAGGTTTCAGCTCAGTTATTGGCTCCAATGGCAGGAATGGAGATGCTTCTTCCATCAAACTTGGACGTTGGCTTTGTGAAGTCACCAAGCATTCTCCTTGCATTATTATTATTATTATTTTCGGCTGCCATGTCTTTCTCTTGTTCGAAAATTTCTGAAAGGTTGTTTCTGGATTGTTGTAATTTAGCTTCTCTTAATTTTCTCTTCAGAGTCCTTTCAGGTTCTGGATCAACTTCAACAAGAGTGCTTTTTTCCCTGTTCCTGCTCATATGAAAGAGAAGAAAACAAGAAAAGAAAGAGGAATCCTCTATGTCACAGTATAGAGATTCCTTTATGTTAGTAGAAGAAGAGAGGGGTAGAAGAATGAAGAGGGAGATTCGGATTTGTGGATGAAGAGAGGTGAAGAGAAGTGTTAGTAATTAATTAATTAAATAGAATAAGAAAAGAGAAGGAAGATTTTCGAAAATAAATTTTGAGAAAGGGGTTAGTATTTTCGAAAATTAAAGATGAAATATAATTAAAATTAAAAATTTAAAACAAAAATAATTTTTTGAAAAAGAGAGAGATATATTTTCGAAATTTAGAGAGGAGAAGTGGTTAGGTGGTTTTGAAAAAGATAAGAAACAAACATAAAGTTAGTTAGTTGATTGAAAAAGATTTGAAATCAAATTTTGAAAAAGATAAGAGGATAAGAAGTTAGATAAGATATTTTGAAATCAAATTTTGAAAAAGATAAAATTTTGAAAAAGATAAGATAAAAGATAAAAAAGATAAGATAAAAATTTTAATAAAAAGATATTTTTGAAAAAGATATTTTGAAAAAGATTTAATTTTTTTAAAATTACTTAACTAACAAGAAACTACAAGATAAGATTCTAGAACTTAAAGATTGAACCTTTCTTAACAAGAAAGTAACAAACTTCAAATTTTT
>NC_029781.3:80470223-80471364 GCF_000817695.3 Arachis duranensis | reverse complement strand
AGATTTTTGAAATTTTCGAAAATTATAAAAAATGAAAAAGATATGATTTTTGAAAAAGATTTTGAAAAGATAAGATTTTTAAAATTGAAATTTTGACTTGACTTGTAAGAAACCAACTAATTTTGAAAATTTTTGACCAAGTCAACCCAAAATTTCGAAATTTTGGAGGGAAATAAGGAAAAGATATTTTTTTTGATTTTTTGAATATTTAAAGAAAAACACAAAAATGACGCAAAACATGAAAATTTTGGATCAAGACACAAGATGCATGCAAGAATGCTATGAATGTCAAGATGAACACCAAGAACACTTTTAAGATCATGATGAACATCAAGAACATTATTTTGAAAAATTTTTGATGCAAAGAAAACATGCAAGACACCAAACTTAGAAATCTTTAATGCATGAAAAGTATGAATGCAAAAATGCACATGAAAAACAACAAAAGACACAAAACAAGAAATCATCAAGATCAAACAAGAAGACTTGTCAAGAACAACTTGAAGATCATGAAGAACACCATGAATGCATGAATTTTCGAAAAGAGTGCAAGAAAAATTTTAAAGGCATGCAATTGACACCAAACTTAAAAATTAACATAAGACTCAAACAAGAAACACAAAATATTTTTGATTTTTATGATTTTCTAATTTTTTTGTATTTTTATTTTATTTTTTTTCGAAAATAAAGTTTAGAAAAACGAAAAATAAAAGAAAAAATTTTGAAAAATATTTTTGAAAAGAAAATTACCTAATCTGAGCAACAAGATGAACCGTCAGTTGTCCATACTCGAACAATCCCCGGCAACGGCGCCAAAAACTTGGTGGACGAAATTGTGATTTCTATCTATTGAGCTTTAGCATATATTTACTCTTAGGGCACTGTTTATTCTCACAACTCCGTTCAACTAACCAGCAAGTGTACTGGGTCGTCCAAGTAATAAACCTTACGTGAGTAAGAGTCGATCCCACAGAGATTGTTGGTATGAAGCAAGCTATGGTCACCTTGCAAATCTCAGTTAGGCAGATTAAATTGGTTTATGATTTTTTAGAATAATTAATAATAAAAAGGAATGATAAAAGGGATAGAACACTTATGCAGATTCATTGGTAGAAATTTCAGATAAGCGGATGGAGATGCT
>NC_029781.3:80462661-80469369 GCF_000817695.3 Arachis duranensis | reverse complement strand
TCATGACGTTTTTCTGGCGTTTAACTCCAGACAGCAGCGTGTACTTGCCGTTTAACGCCAAGTTACGTCGTCATTCTTCGAATAAAGTATGGACTATTATATATTGCTAGAAAGCCCTGGATGTCTACTTTCCAAAGCCGTTGAGAGCGCGCCAATTGGAGTTCTGTAGCTCCAGAAAATCCATTTCGAGTGCAGGGAGGTCAGATTCCAACAGCATCAGCAGTCCTTTTGTCAGCCTTCTTCAGAGTTTTGCTCAAATCCCTCAATTTCAGTCAGAATTTACCTGAAATCACAGAAAAACACACAAACTCATAGTAAAGTCCAGAAATGTGAATTTAACATAAAAACTAATGAAAACATCCCTAAAAGTAGCTCAAACTCACTAAAAACTATATAAAAACAATGCCAAAAAGCGTATAAATTATCCGCTCATCAATCACCATTGTCAATGGCTACCATCCGTCCTCTCAATGAAAACATGTCCATTATAGTTTCCCGCATGGCTAATCAGCTGTCGATTCTCGATCGTGTCGGAATAAGATCTACTGATCCTTTTGCAAACTGTCACTGCGCCCAACAGTCACGAGTTTGAAGCTCATCACAGTCATCCCATCCCAGATCCTACTCGGAATACCACAGACAAGGTTTAGACTTTCCGAATCTCAAGAATGCTGCCAATTGATTCTATCTTATACCACAAAGACTCTGATCTCACGGAATGGAAGGCTCTGTTGTTAGGAGAGGCAACCATGCGTCGTGAACCAAGAGGCCAAGAGACACACACTCAAGCTCTCACAGATAGAACGGAGGTGGTTGTCAGGCACGCGTTCATAAGGAAAGATGATGATGAGTATCACAGATCATCACATCCATCAGGTTGAAGTACGAGTGAATATCTTAGAACAAGAATAAGCGTGAATTGAATAGAAAAACAATAGTACTTTACATTAATTCATGAGGAATAGCAGAGCTCCACACCTTAATCTATGAGGTGTAGAAACTCCACCGTTGAAAATACATAAGTGATGAAGGTCCAGGCATGGCCAAATGGCCAGCTCCCAAATGTGATCAAGAAATCAAAAGTGATCCAAAGATAGTCTCAAAAATGATCTAAAGATATGAATACAATAGTAAAAAGTGCTATTTATACTAAACTAGTAAACTAGGTTTACAGAAAATGAGTAACTAAGTGTAGATAGTGCAGAAATCTATTTTCGGGACCCACTTGGTGTGTGTTTGGGCTGAGCATTGAAGCTTTCACATGCATAGGCTCTTCTTGGAGTTTAAACGCCAGTTTTGGTACCAGTTTGGGCGTTTAACTCCAGCTTTGGTGCCAGTTCTGGCGTGTTATGCTAGAAAAGGGTCTCTGGTGGGCGTTTGGACGCCAGTTTGGGCCATCAAATCTCGGGCGAAGTATGGACTATTATACATTATTGGAAATCCTAAGATGTCTGCTTTCCAACGCAATTGAGAATGTGCCCATTAGGCTTCTGTAGCTCCAAAAAATCCACTTCGAGTGTAGGGAGGTCAGAATCCAACAACATCTTCAGTCCTTTCTCAGCCTCTGAATCAGATTTTTGCTCAAGTCCCTCAATTTCAGCCAGAAAATACCTGAAATCACAGAAAAACACACAAACTCATAGTAAAGTCTAGAAATGTGATTTTTGCATAAAAAATAATAAAAATATACTAAAAAGTAACTAAAACATATTAAAAATTATGTAAAAATAATGCAAAAAGCATATAAATTATCTGTTCGTCACAACACTAAACTTAAATTGTTGCTTGTCCCCAAGAAACTGAAAACAAAATAGGATATAAAAGAAGAGAATATACAATAAATCTTAAAATATCAATGAAATTTAGTCCCAATTAGATGAGCGGGGCTAGTAGCTTTTTGCCTCTGAATAGTTTCGGCATCTCACTTTATCCTTTGAAGTTCGGAATGATTGGCATCCATTAGGAACTCAGAATTTAGATGGTGTTAATTGATTCTCCTAGTTTCGTATATTGATTCTTGAACACATCTACTTTATGAGTCTTGGCCGTGACCCTAAGCATCTTGTTTTTCAGTATTACCACCGATACATAAATGCCACAGACACATAAATGGGTGAACCCTTTCAGATTGTGACTCAGCTTTGCTAGAGTCCCCAGTTAGAGGTGTCCAGAGTTCTTAAGCACACTTTTTTGCTTTGGATCACGGCTTTAACCACTCAGTCTCAAGCTTTTCACTTGGACCTTCATGACACAAGCATATGGTTAGGGACAACTTGATTTAGCTGCTTAGGCCAAGATTTTATTCCTTTGGGCCTTCCTATCCATTAATGCTCAAAGCCTTGGATCCTTTTTACCCTTGCCTTTTGGTTTTAAGGGCTATTGGCTTTTTCTGCTTGCTTTTTCTTTTTTTCTTTCTTTTAATTTTCACCACTTTTTTTTCGCAAGCTTTGTTATTCACTGCTTTTTCTTGCTTCAAGAATCAAGTTTATGATTTTTCAGATCATCAATAACATTTCTCTCTTTTTCATCATTCTTTCAAGAGCCAACAAATTTAACATTCATAAACTTCACTATAAAAAATATGCACTGTTCAAGCATTCATTCAGAAAACAAAAAGTATTGTCACCACATCAAAATAATTAAACTAATTCCAAGATAAAATTTGAAATTCATATACTTCTTGTTCTTTTGTAATTAGGAACATTTTTCATTTAAGAAAGGTGAAGGATTCATGGAATTATTCATAGCTTTAAGACATAGACACTAGACACTAATGATCATGTAATGAAGCTAAAACATAGTCAAATATAAAGCACAAAAATAAAAAAACAGAAAAATAAGAACAAGAAAATTAAAGAACGGGTCCACCTTAGTGATGGCGGCTAGTTCTTCCTCTTGAAGATCTTATGGAGTGCTTGAGCTCCTCAATGTCTCTTCCTTGCCTTTGTTGTTCTTCCCTCATGGCTCTTTGGTCTTCTCTAATTTCTTGGAGGATGATGGAATGCTCTTGGTGCTCCATCCTTAGTTGCTCCATATTGGAACTCAAATATTCTAGAGAAGTGTTGAGTTGTTCCCAATAGTTATGTGGAGGAAAATGCATCCCTTGAGGTATCTCAGGGATTTCTTGATGAGGGACTTCCTCATGTGTTTGCTGAGGTCCATGAGTGGGCTCTCTTGTTTTCTCCATCCTCTTTTTAGTGATGGGCTTGTCCTCTTCAATGAGGATGTCTTCCTCTATGATAATTCCAGCTAAATTGCATAGGTGACAAATGAGATGAGGAAAGGCTAAGTACAGTTGTAGAGGTATGATCTCATGAACTTCCACTTCCTCTCCAATCATGATGCTATAGATCATGATAGCCCGATCCACAGTTGCTTCGGATTGGTTGCAAGTAGAAATGATAGAGCGTTGGATGAACTCCAACCATCCTCTAGCCACAAGCTTAAGGTCAAGCCTTCTTAGTTGAACCGGCTTGCCTTTGGAGTCTCTCTTCTATTGTGCTCCTTCCATACAGATGTCCATGAGGACTTGGTCCAACCTTTGATCAAAGTTGACCCTTCTTGTGAAAGGATGAAGATCTCCTTGCATCATTGGCAAGTTGAATGCCAACCTCACATTTTTCGGACTAAAATCTAAGTATTTCCCCCGAACCATTGTGAGCCAATTATTTGGGTTTGGGTTCATACTTTGATCATGGTACTTGGTGATCCATGCATTAGCATAGAACTCTTGAACCATTAAGATTCTGACTTGTTGAATGGGATTGGTGAGAGCTTCCCATCATCTTCTCCTAATCTCATGTCGGATCTCCGGATATTCGCTCCTTTTGAGCTTGAAGGGGACCTCGGGGATCACCTTTTTCTTGGCCATAACTTCATAGAAGTGGTCTTGATGGACTTTTGAGATGAATCTCTCCATCTCCCTTGACTCAGAGGTGGAAGCAATTGTCTTCCCATTTCTCTTTCTAGAGGTTTCTCCGGCCTTAGGTGTCATTAATGGTAATTGAAAATAAAAAGCAACGCTTTTTTCAACACCAAACTTAAAATGTTTGCTCGTCCTCGAGCAAAAGAAGAAAGAAGAGAGTAGAAGAAGAAGAAGAAGAAGAAGTGAGAGATGGAGGCTTAAGAGGGTTCGGTCAAGGGGGTGTTGAGTGTATGTGATGTATGAAAATAAAGAAGGAAGGAAGGGTATTTATAGTATAAGAGAGGTAGTTGGTTCGTGTGAGAAGGGTTGGGTTTGGGAGGGAAATGGTTTAAGTTTGAGTAGGTGGGGGTAGGTGGGTTGTATGATGGGTTTATGGGAATTAGGGAATGGATGTGAGTGGTGAAGAGAATATGGGGAAGAGGGTAAGATTTGATAGGTGAATAGTGGTTTAGGAAGAGTGTTATGGAAAGGTGTGAAGGGGAGAGAGAGTGAGTTGAGGTAGGTGGGGATCCTGTGGGGTCCACAGATCCTGAGATGTCAAGGATTTTGCATCCCTGCACCTTACTGGCGTTAAATGTCCCTCTGTGTGCCTTTCTGGCGTTTAAACGCTAGGTTGTTGCCCTTTTCTGGCGTTTAAACGCCAGTCTGCTGCCTTTTTCTGACGTTTAAACGCCCATTTTTATACCTTTACTGGCGTTTAAATGCCAGTTTGCCTGCCCTTTTCTGGCATTTAAACGCCAGTTTGCCTGCCCTTTTCTGGCGTTTAAACGCCCAAAATGGTGCCTGGCTGGGCGTTAAACGCCCATTTTGGAATCCTTACTGGCGTTTAAACGCCAGTAAGCTCGTCCTCCAAGGTGTGCCATTTTTGATGTTGTTTTTTATTTTTCTTTAATTTTTACATTTGTTTTTGTGACTCCACATGATCATGATTCTAAAGAAAACATAAAATAACATAGGTAAATAAAATAAAATTGGGTTGCCTCCCAATAAGCACTTCTTTAATGTCAATAGCTTGATAATGAGCTATTTTCAAAGCTTCATAGATGCTCAGAGCACGATTGTGGCCTCCCAACATCAAACTTAGAGTTTGAGTGTGGGGGCTCTGTCTGACTCTGTATTAAAAGAAGCTTTTCATGCTTCTTCTCCATGTTTACAGAAGAAGATCCTTAAGCCTTAAACACAAGGTAGTCCTCATTCAGTTGAAGGACTAACTCTCCTCTGTCCACATCAGTCACAGCCCTTGCTGTGGCTAGGAAGGTTCTTCTAAGGATGATGAATTCATCATCATCCTTCCTAGCGTCTAGGATTATGAAATTAGCAGGGATGTAAAGGCCTTCAACCTTTACCAAGACATCCTCTACAAGTCCATAAGCCTATTTCTTTGATTTGTCTGCCATCTCCAATGAGATTCTTGCAGCTTGTACCTCAAAGATCCTTAGTTTCTCCATTACAGAGAGTAGCATGAGGTTGATACTTGATCCTAGGTCGCACAGAGCCTTTTCAATGGTCATGGTGCCTATGGTGCAAGATATCAAGAACCTTCTGGGATCCTCTTTCTTTTAAGGTAACTTCAGCTGAACCAATGCACTTAGTTCATTAATGAGCAATGGATGTTCATCCTCCCTAGTCTCATTACCAAATAAATTGGAATTCACCTTCATGATTTCTCCTAGATATTGAGCAACTTTATCTTTAGTAACATTTTCGTTCTCTTCAGAGGAAGGATATTCGTCAGAACTCATGAATGGTAATAGTAAGTTCAGTGGAATCTCTATGGTCTCTAGATGAGCCTCAGATTCACGTGGTTCCTCAATAGGGGACTCCTTGTAGTCCAGTGGACGTCCCATGAGGTCTTCCTTACTGTGAATCATGTCTTCCTCTTCTTCTATAGGTTCGGCCATTTTGGTTGTATTAATGGCCTTGCACTCTCTTTTTGGATTCTCTTCTGTATTGCTTGGGAGAGTGGTGCACAAAATCACAGTCACACTTTTGTAATTCCGCACAACTAACCAGCAAGTGCACTGGGTCGTCCAAGTAATACCTTACGTGAGTAAGGGTCGATCCCACGGAGATTGTCGGCTTGAAGCAAGCTATGGTTATCTTGTAACTCTTAGTTAGGATATCAATAATTCTCAGGTTTAATTGTGAAAAGTAAAAGAACATGAAATAGATACTTGTTTTGCAGTAATGGAGAACAGGTTGAGGTTTTGGAGATGCTCTATCTTCTGAACCTTTGCTTTCCCACAGTTTTCTTCTTTATGCACGCAAGGCTCCTTCCATGGCAAGTTGTATGTAGGGTTTCACCGTTGTCAATGGCTACCTTCCATCCTCTCAGTGAAAATGTTCAACGTGCTCTGTCACAGCACGACTAATCATCTGTCAGTTCTCAATCAGGTTGGAATAGAATCCAGTGATTCTTTTGCGTCTATCACTAACGCCCAGCCCTAAGGAGTTTGAAGCTCGTCATAGTCATTCAATCATTAAATCCTACTCAAAATACCACAGACAAGGTTTAGACCTTCCGGATTCTCTTAAATGCCGCCATCAATTCTATCTTAAACCACGAAGATTTTGGTTAAGGAATCCAAGAGATATTCACTCAATCTAAAGTAGAACGGAGGTGGTTGTCAGGTACACGTTCATAGGTGAGAATGATGATGAGTGTCACGGATCATCACATTCATCAAGTTGAAGAACAAGTGATATCTTAGAATAGAAGCAAGCGTGATTGATTGAAAAACAGTAGTAATTGCATTAATCCATCAAGACACAGCAGAGCTCCT
>NC_029781.3:80446107-80458756 GCF_000817695.3 Arachis duranensis | reverse complement strand
TATAATATTGATAATATTATTAATATACTAAAATTAAATTCATTTTTTGGTACAAAATTTTATAGGTAAATTTTATACAAGATTAAGTAATTTTTTATTTTTTTATTTGTTTTATCTATGTTACTTTATTTAATTTTAAGTAGCATCATATTTACAATTATTGCCAGTATGATATTTTATAAAATATGAAAATCAATTTTTTTTATAATTTAAATATCAATGTTTGAATAGAAGAACTTAACAGACTCACAATGAGAGAGAGAGAGAGAGAGAGAGAGAGAGGGGGAAATTTACCTAGAGAAAAGAAACTCGGCATGAGAATGGTGGCGACGGGCTTAACAACGACGGTAACGGGATGAGTAGCGATGATGACATAAGCTGTGAATAGTGACGGACCCAGAAAAATTTAGTAATGGGGACAAAAATATAATAAAATTTAGGTATAGATATTTTTTTTGCTTCCCACGATATTCAACAAGTTAAGGACTAATCCGTCATGAATTTGAATTCCATTTAAGAATCTACAATTAGCCGGCAACGAGTTGCTATACATACGAGACAGAATTCGAACCCTCAATACTTATTTAAGCAGACGACTAAGCCGATCACTTGATCAATCTAAATTAGTTTAGATATATTCAAATTTTAAAATTAGAACTATCTAATACATATTGATAAGAACTATAAATATACACACAATTATTATTATAATATTTAAAATAATAAAAATATAATTTCATACACATAGTATAATATTTAAAATAACAAAAAATATTTATAAGGACTTTTTTTTAACATGACTAAATATTATTTTTTTATATATATTTTTAAACAATTATTTTACTTAATTGTCAAATCTACTGATTATAATTTTTATAGTGTAAATAAATTTTTTAACCAAAATAATTACAGTATATTAATACATAGATAATATATTTTTTATCTTAAACAATTTTTAAAAAATCACTAATAATTTAAGTTGTATTTAATTAGAAAACTAAGTTTTAATTTAAGTATTAATTAATTAACTAATATAATATAATTAATTATCACTATTTTTTGAGTGTATTTATTTATTTTTCATACTAAATCAAATTTAACAATATAATTATTATTATGTGTTAAGTTTAACAAAATATTTTTTAACATAAAATACAAAAGAACTATTTATATTTTATTTTGAGACAAATATAATATAATAAGTGGTATATATGTATATAAGTATTAATTTTTTTCAAAAAAATTTGTGGGCGCAAATGCCCCCTCTATATTAAACGTGGGTTCGTCTCTGGCTGTGAAGGAAGATGGGAGTTGTGAATAGGTAAGCGGTGATGGACTCAACAACAATATGACAGGAGATATGCAGTTTTTTTGTGAAGAAGTCGAGAAGAAGAAGATTTTAGGTGAGGATGATTGAGTTTATCTTACATGGCTATAGAGTATAAACTGAAGCTATGAATCATGTGTGATGTCAGGCAAATTCTAATTACTAAAAAGTGTTTATATGTATATATTCGGGGTGGGTACACCCAAAACCCGACGATACCTGTCTTAAGCAAAATCTGTCCCGACTCGAGTCAAGTTATTACCCTTTTCATCCGGGTATAGACGGGTCGGGTACCTGCGTATTCAAAAACTTCTGCCAAATCTAACCACGTATTGATACTCCTTTTATTAAGGGTTTATTGCTAGCCAATGGATTGCTATATACACAAGGCGAGATTCTAACTCCTAATAGTTGTTTAAGCGGACGAGTGATAATAATAATAATTACTATATATATTATTTAATTTTTTAATAAAAGTTTTAATATAATTTTATGTATTATCCCGTACAAGGTACGGGAACATACACTAGAAAAACATAAAATAGGATAGAGATACTTATGCAATTCATTGGTAGGAATTTCAGATAAGCGTATGGAGATGCTTTGTTCCCTCCGAGCCTCTACTTTCCTGTTGTCCTTATCAACTATGCGTACTCCCTTCCATGGCAAGCTGTATGTTGGTGGATCACCGTTGTCAATGGCTACCATCCGTTCTCTCAGTGAAAACATGTCCTCTACGGTTTTTCGCATGACTAATCAGCTGTCGGTTCTTGATCATGTCAGAATAAGATCCATTAATTCTTTTGCACATTGTCACTGTGCCCAACAGTCACGAGTTTGAAACTCATCACAGTCATCCCATCCCAGATCCTACTCGGAATACCACAGATAAGGTTTAGACTTTTCGGATCTCAAGAATGCTGCCAATTGATTCTAGCTTATACCACGAAGACTCTGATCTCACGGAATGGAAGGCTCTGTTGTCAGGAGAGGCAACCAGCGTCGTGAACCAAGAGGCCAAGAGACACACGCTCAAGCTCTCGTAGATAGAACGCAGGTGGTTGTGAGGCACACGTTCATAAGGAAGGATGATGATGAGTGTCATGGATCATCACATCCATCAGGCTGAAGTATGAGTGAATATCTTAGAACAAGAATAAGCGTGAATTGAATAGAAAAACAATAGTATTTTGCATTAATTCATGAGGAACAGTAGAGCTCCACACCTTAATCTATAAGGTGTAGAAACTCCACCGTTGAAAATACATAAGTGATGAAGGTCCAGGCATGGCCGAATGGCCAGCCCCCAAACATGATTAAGAGATCAAAAGTGATCCAAAGATAGTCTCAAAAATGATCTAAAGATATGAATACAATAGTAAAAAGTGCTATTTATACTAAACTAGTAAACTAGGTTTACAGAAAATGAGTAATTAAGTGTAGATAGTGCAGAAATCCACTTCCGGGGCCCACTTGGTGTGTGTTTGGACTGAGCATTGAAGCTTTCACGTGCATAGGCTCTTCTTGGGTTTAAACGCCAGTTTTGGTGCCAGTTTGGGCGTTTAACTCCAGCTTTGGTGCCAGTTCTGGCGTTTTACGCTAGAAAAGGGTCTCTAGTGGGCATTTGGACGCCAGTTTGGGCCATCAAATCTCGAGCAAAGTATAAACTATTATATATTGCTAGAAAGCCCAAGATGTCTACTTTCTAACGCAATTAAGAGCGTGCCCATTTGAATTCTGTAGCTCTAGAAAATCCACTTCGAGTGCAGGGAGGTCAGAATCCAACAGCATCTTCAATCCTTTCTCAGCCTCTAAATCAGATTTTTGCTCAAATCCCTCAATTTCAGCCAGAAAATACTTGAAATCACAGAAAAATACACAAACTCATAGTAAAGTCCAAAAATGTGATTTTTGCATAAAAACTAATAAAAATATACTAAAAAGTAACTAAAACATATTAAAAATTACGTAAAAATAATGCCAAAAAGCGTATAAATTATCCGCTCATCAACGGCCTAACTGACTCAGTGGCTAGTTTATGTTTGATGAACGGACTTCTGAAAGAGGATTTCAGGAAGCATCTCACCGCGAAGCCGGTGTGGACGATGTAGGAGATCCAAAGTGTAGCCAGGGAATATATCAACGATGAAAAAGTCAGTCAATTCGTGGCTGCCAACAAGCGGCAGCCCTCCTACAATCAACCTCGGCAGCACGGTGGCAGAGAAAGGAAGAAAGAGCACGCCAGAGACGGTGGTCTGGGCAAGACATCCAGGCCGTTTCCTTGAGTTGGGAAGTTCACCAATTACACCCCCTCACCGTCTCCATCATAGAAGTTTATCAGCAGATAGCCGAGAAGGGAATCTTGTCGAAGCTGCGACCTCTAAAGGACCGAACCGGGGGGAACAAGAGCCTCTATTGTGATTATCATAAGGGCTATGGACATAAGACGCAGGATTGCTTCGACCTGAAGGACACGCTAGAACAAGCGATCCGGGGCGGAAAACTAGCCGAATTCTCCCACCTCATCAGAGAGCCAAGCAGACGAGATCGCGACCACGTGGGAGAGGACAAGAGCCGCACAGTGAAGCGACGTCACGAGGCCGATGACCACGAACACAGTCTCACAGTAGTAAATATAGTTATCGAAAGAGACGCGGCTCCAAGGTCGAAGTCGGCGCACAAGAAGGACACCAAAGTCCTGGTGGTCTCGTCGTCTAGCCCCGCGCCAAGAGGACTCCACCCATATCATTCGGTCCAGACGACCAATGGTTTGATGAGATAGCGAAAAACCCTCCGATGGTCATCACGGCCAGAGTGGGAACTGGCCTGATTAAGCGGATCCTCGTAGACACCGGCGCCGATTTGAATATCATGTTCCATAACATGTTTGATGCTCTGGGCCTTCGAGATGCCGATTTAAAGATACACCAGCATGGTGTGGTAGGCTTGGGCGACCACTTCATCAAGCTCGATGTGATAATCTCCCTTCCGACATCCATAGGACTAGGACAAGGAAGAAGATCAGTAATGGCGAAGTTCGTGGTTCTTCGAGAATCCACGGCCTACAATGTCATCTTGGGGAAAAAGACCATCAACAACCTCGGGGTAGTGATCAATACGAAGATGTTAGTGATGAAGTTCATCACTGATAACGGGTCTGTGGGATCCATAAGTGGAGACCTAGAAACAGCAGTCGCATGCGACAATGCCAGTCTCTCCTTAAGAAAAAAGTCCAAAGAGGCATCAGGAGTATTTCTCACCGACCTGGACACCCGGGTTGATGACAAGCCCAGACCTGAGCCAGAAGGGGACTTAGAAAAGTTTAGGGTCGGCGACATAGAGGAGAAGTTCACATTCATGAATAGAAACCTCCCACACGACCTGAAGGAACCCCTAATGGAAATGATCAGGGCTAATGGCGACCTATTTGCTTGGACGCTAGCCGACATGCCGGGGATAGACCCCCAGCTAATGTCACATCACTTGGCCGTCAGGGCAGAGGCCAAACCGGTGGCCCAAAGGAGAAGGAAAATGTCACAAGAAAGAGCAGAGGAGGTGGCCAGGTAGACGGCTAGCCTCCTCGAAGCAGGATTTATCCGGGAACTCGACTACTCGACCTGGCTGTTGAACGTAGTTCTGGTAAGAAAACACAATGAAAAATAGAGGATGTGTGTAGATTACTCCGACCTTAATAAGGCATGTCCCAAGGACTGCTACCCCCTGCCCAACATTGATGCGCTCGTCGACACGGCGGTGGGATATCGGTATTTGAGCTTTATGAATGCTTGTTCTGGCTACAACCAGATACCGATGCACCGGTCTGACGAAGAAAAAATAGCGTTCATACGTCGGGGGAAATATACTGCTACAAGGTAATGCCGTTCGGCGTGAAGAACTCTGGGGCCACATACCAAAGGTTAATGAACAAGATATTCAGCGACCTCATAGGCAAAATGGTGGAAGTATACGTGGATGATATCCATGCAAAAACCACTCGACCAATGGACCTCTTAAGTGACCTAAGAAATGTGTTCGCTTCCCTCCGACAACACGGCATGAGGCTTAACCCGCTTAAGTGTGCCTTTGCCATGGAAGCAGGGAAGTTCCTGGGGTTTATGATAACCTAAAGAGGGGTGGAGGCCAACCCCAAAAAGTGTCAAGCAATACTCCAAATGAAGAACCCAGGCTGCATCAAGGATGTTCAGAGGTTGTCAGGAAGGCTCACCGCACTGTCCCGTTTTCTCGGTGCGTCGGCTGCAAAAGCACTGCCATTTTTCAACCTGATGAGGAAGGGGATAGCGTTTGAGTGGACCCCGGCATGTGAAGAAGTGTTCAAGCATTTCAAAGAGATTCTTGCAGCACCACTAGTTCTCGGGAAGCCTAAGGTCAGAGAACCAATATACCTGTACTTGGCCATAACGGATGAAGCGATGGCCGCGGTTTTGGTGCGAGAAGAAGGGAAGACCCAACAACCAATCTACTTTGTGAGCAAAGCACTCCAATGAGCCAAACTAAGATACAACAAACTAGAGAAAGTTGGTACTGGCACTCCTAACCTCTTCTTGTAGATTACGATAATACTTCCAAGGTCATCAAGTGGTCATGAGAACAGAATAGGAAATCTGCCAGGTACTCCAGAAACCCGACTTAGCAGGAAGAATGATGACTTGAGCTATCGAGCTATCCCAGTACGACTTGCGGTATGAGCCCAGGCATACGATTAAGGCACAGGCAATGGCCAACTTCTTGGTAGAGGTAACGGGAGACCTGACCGAGGAAACGAGCATACGGTGGAGGCTCCACGTAGACAGGGCCTCCAACCAAACGTCCGAAGGTGCTGGGATCATCATAGAAAGCCCCGCCAGGGTCGTATATGAACAATCAATCAAGTTTGAGTTCCCGGTGTCAAACAACCAAGCGGAGTACGAGGCCCTCTTGGGCGGCTTAATCCTAGCTGGGGAAGTCGGAGCCACGAGGCTAGAAGTGTGCAGTGACTCGCAGGTTGTTACCTCTCAAGTGAATGGGAGCTACCAACCCAGAGACTCACTGTTACAAAAGTACCTGGAGAAGGTCAAAGAGTTGAGCAAACAATTTAAGGAGGTCACGATCTAGCACATTCCGAGGGAAAGGAACACACGGGTAGACCTCCTATCCAAGCTAGCAAGCACAAAACCAGGAGCTGGCAACCGGTCTCTTATTCAAGGTATGATAAAAGAACCAACAGTCACCCTCCACCTGACAAAGATAGATCCCTCTTGGATGGACCTGATTACCGACTTCTTGGAAAGTGACAAACTCCGTGACAACGAGAAGACGGCCAGAGCGTTGAGAAGGGAGGCGGCCAAGTATGCGATCATACAAGGTCAGTTGTTTAAAAGAGACTTAGCCAACCTTTGCTGAAATGCCTACACCCCGACCAAACAGATTATATGCTCAGAGAGGTCCATGAGGGGTGCTGTGGTCACCACATCAGGGGCAAAGCCCTAGTAAAAAAGCTCATTAGAGCTGGTTATTACTAGCCATCGATGATGAGAGACTCCTAAGATTTCGTAAGGAAATGCGTCAAGTGCCAGGAGAACGCCAATTTTCACAAGGCCCTGGAAACCGAGCTCAATATATTGACGTCTTCCCAACCCTTCTTGCATTGGGGAGTCGACCTCCTAGGACCCTTCCTGGTAGGTTCAGGGCAGGTCAAATACCTCATAGTTGCTGTCGATTATTATACCAAGTGGATAGAGGCTGAGCCACTGGCCAGCATATCCTCATCCAATTGTCGGAAGTTTATGTGGAAACAAGTGATAACTCGATTCAGCATCCCTGAGGTCATCATCTCTGATAATGGGACGCAGTTTACTGATAAAAAGTTCGTAGCGTTCCTTGCTGGTTTGGGCATAAAGCAAAAATTCTCATCTGTGGAACACCCCAAACGAATGGCCAAGTCGAGGCTGCGAATAAGGTCATCTTACTAGGTCTCAAAAAGCGGCTTGATAAGGAAAAGGGAGCATGGGATGACGAACTCGCCTCCATCTTCTGGTCCTACCGCACAACCGTGCAATCGTCCACAGGGGAAACCCCATTCCATCTGACATACGGGGTGGATGCTATGATACCCGTGGAAGTCGGCGAGCCGAGTCCACAGTTGCTTCTGGGAGGAGTAGAGGAAGTTGTAGAGAAAGACCTAGTAGACGAGGCTAGAGAAATGGCCCATTTGTCGAAAGCAGCACTGAAGCAAAGAATGGCACTGCGCTACAACGCCAAAGTACTTAGAAGAGAATTCGAACAAAATGACCTGGTCTTGCAACGCAACGACATCAGGATGCCGACTCATGAGGAAGGTAAGCTGGCGGCTAAATGGGAAGGCCCCTTTAGGGTCAAAGAGAAGATTGGTAAGGGCGCCTACAAGTTGGAAAGGCTCGATGGCAGGAAATTCCCGAGAACATGGAATGCGGGTAACCTGAGAAGGTTTTACTCCTAGTCTAAACATGCAGAGCAGGCGACCTGGCAAGCTTAGTAAGACTCGAGTTTCACTTTATCATTAGACAATTTACGTGTTAAATACTTATCATTGCCATAGATTTGCCCAACTGCCGATTAATATTCTCTTGTTCAAAATTAATATTCTCTTGTTCAAATTTATCTTTACCCGTTTATACATCCCACGACAACAAATTTCTTAAAATATATGCTAAACGAGGCAACAACACGGTGTCTTGGGACTGATCACCCCGGGAACCAGTTAAGTCAATGCCATAACAAATGGCCGTAGCGACAATGAAGCCACAACTTGGCTTCGCCAAATTACCAATGCAATGGTAAACGAATGCAAGCGACAAGCCAATACCAACAAAACGGTAATAAAATAGAACGAAAATGCACTACCAAGTTAGCGGGGAAAAACAGTAACCATAAGCCGACCAGGCGGCTACTAAAGCAGTTCAAAGTTACAGGATCCACCATGCACAACAACAAAGTTCATTAAACTACACAACGAGACCCACAAAAACAAAATTTCAAGATTCACGAGTACAGAGATCACTTCTTCGGCATATCGACAATCTTGCCATCCTTGATGGTTTTAAAGACCCCGATTGCCAACATGTCAAAATCAGGGGCCATGATCTTCACCTGCGCTTTAAGAGCCTTTTCAGTCATCATTATGGTGCTTTTTCCCTGTTTCACGGTCTCTTTGTACTTCTTCTTAAACTCTTCAGCTTCGGCTTGAGCAGTCTTAGCTGACGAGACGGCCACATCGCATTCTTTCTCCAAAGCAGCTGCCCAACACTGCGCAGCATTTAGCTGGCCCTCCAAAGCCAGCTCCCGCTCGGTTAGTTGGGAAATGACTGCATATGAAACCTTCAATTTTTCCTCAGTGGCCGTGGCCTTCTCCTCGGCAGCTTTGAGTTTCTTGTTGGCACTGGACAATTGCTCCCAAAGTGATCCCACTTCAACCTTGAATTTATTATTGGCCTAAACAGAAGCCTCGAGTTTCCTCCGTATCGACTGCATTTCCGACAACTCAAACTCAGCCTTCCGAGCTATGGCGGCGCCGTGGAGGAGAGTACGGTACATCCACCTCGCCTGCCCAGGAAGGTCGGAACCATGGAAATATTCCTCCGTGCCGGGAAGCAATTGGGAGTCTATAAAGTTCCCGACATCGAAGTTCTTCTCCATCATAGTAAGGGCTCCTTCAGAACTGGAGGACAACTTCTGCCTCTTGGGGTTGTGGATAACCTTCACGTCATCCTCCTCGGCTTGTGGATTAGAGGTTGAGCCCCCAGTACCAACCACCTCCTCGTGAATAGGAGAGATGTGCGCCTCGTCAGCATTGCAATCCGGCATCTCGACATCATGGGGAGGAGGCACCACCTGGTTGTCGTTATTCTCGGGTGGGGCCTCCTGCTTCCCGTCAACCGTCTCCTCATCGCTGTCGCCAGCCAGAAAGGTGTTGTATAAATTCTCAAGGCCTGTCACTTCGGCAGACATTCCCATTACAACAAAGCAGTAAGACAGGTTAGTTGTGAAATCGGCATAACAAATCAAAGCAACAATAACACAAGAAATACAAGTTAAAGCTACTCACATACATAATTTCTAGCGACCTCCCGGTCACCCATAAGGAGATGGGGGTTCACATGGTTCTTCCTGAAAACAGCCAACAACACATCGGCAATCTTTTTGTCCACAGAGGACATTCCTTTGTATGTTACTTTTATAAAAAGTATTGAACCCCGCTTCAAAACTTCAATACGTCGGGATGAGGCGTTGCCCCTCCAGCGATAGCCAAAAGGGATGGCGACCTTTGACTGGGTGCACTTTGAAGTACTTGTCCTTGAACCCATAGTAAGAGTCCTCAAACAAGCCGAAAATTTTCCAACCCTGGGCAGATCAGAAGGACATGAACCCCTTCCTCGCTTTCCCTTCTTTAGAAGGATTCGTAAGGTTAAAGAGATAATGGAAAATGTCGACAGACACTGGCAGTTCTAAGTATTCACACACCAACTGTTGAAGAGATGGAAGCCCAACTGTTCGGATGCAGCTGAGACGGTGCCACAGAGACTCGGCTAAGAAGCGCCATTTGGAAAGAAGAGAAAGGCATGCGAACCCCCAATTGGGTGAACATTGCCTTGTAGAACCAAATCCATTTGGCAACTCGGGGGGAGTGGAGGTTGAGTTCGTATAGTTGCTCGTTGGGGGTGGGAACAAAAACATCGTAGTTGGCCTCCTCGTCAGTCCCGCCACACAAGTACTCGACTTGACAGAACTCTGTAAGGTCCTCTTCACCCATCTGGTTCAAGGAGTCCTTCACGTCGCAGGTCACCCAAGCATACCGGTCGTAACCCGTGCTTGAGGAGGAAGCTCGTGAGATGATACGAGGCATACCTACAGTAGGGGCACCACTCGATTAGTCTACGAGGTCGGGAGTTCGAAAAAGGGCCCATAAACTACTTTTAGCCTATTCAACAACTAGAACCAAGCATGGCCGAAGCAAATCCTAAGTAAAGCCTAAAACTAATGCCCTAGAATGGTAACCTCCCTAATGCACCTATTTAACACTAACGACAGCCATCATGCAAGTCAAATCAGGAGAGCAACATGCATACAGAAGCATAGATAATGAAGATAAAATGAACATGAAACAGAAGGCGAGGGATGAATGCTTACCAGGATTGATCGTGATGACTCGAAAAGGAGGGAGAAGGAGTGAATGCATAAGGATGCAGGAATCGCAATAGGAAATTCGAGAGGAGAAGATGAAAGTAGGAAAGAGCTAGGCACTGAGGAGAAAATAGAATGCAAAACTGGGGATGGGGGGAGTTAGAAAACCAACTAAAGAAGCACGAAAGGCAAGGGCAAAAGAGTCTTTACTCGCAGGGTTTGAAACAACCCATTATGAGCATTAAATGCCCAATGCAAAGAACGAGGCGACGAACGGTGATCCCCAACAATGAACAGACACGCGCGCAAGACGCACATCCTTTCCACGAGTGGCCGATCTAGCGACAACACACAAGAGAGGATATAATGCGCCACCAATGGCCCTCATGATCATTGCTAGCACGTTGGGGGCACTGTTACAGTCTGGCCCAAACATCACGCGGGGCCGACCTAACCCATAGGCCACCCGACCCAAACGGTCGGGTGCGAGGCGCTCAACCACCGACCCGGACACACGTTCTTGACAGCTCTCTACTACAACTGTATGGGGAAGCTTCGAGGAAGGTGGGTCTGCTCTTGCGGGACCCACTTCTGACACGGTATATAAGGGGAGGGTCCTACCCCTCCCCCAAATTACGTTACACATATCACTTTACCCCTATTTCTTGCCTGCGCCACGACTGACTAGAGCGTCGGAGTGTCTTTGCAGGTGACACCCCCTCCACGCGAAGAACTCGGGACTTCGGCTACTCCAAATTCAGCCCCGCAACCCGGAACCAGGCCGTACCCTCCTTATCAATCCAAAGATCCCTCCAAACCGTTCGGTACCCGACATACATAACATAATTTAGAGAAAATATTAATGTTGTGATTAAAAGTTAGAATCAAGATTTAATTATATATTTTAAAAAAATAAATTTAAATTAATTTTATAACTATTAATATAATTTTTATGCTAATATCTAATTATATTTTTATATATAGAGAGAAAAATATTATTTTTAAATAGCAAGCATAAAAATGAATTATTTCTATTTGTGTAACAAACTTAACACCTAATCCAGTAAAAAAGTATACATGTTAAATTCTTTTAAATTTTAGATAACGAATGTTAAAATTAATTATTAGTAAAAAATAAACTCTTTCGTATGAAAATAATAACTAAAAAACTTGTTATTTATTTTTTTTATCACAGAGACTCTAATCTTCTTAGCCGACAAGGACTTTTGTCTCTTACGACTTTTTTGTAAAAGTAGTTTAATGCTACAATATTTTTGTGCCATAATCTATAATGTCAAGACGGACATAATTTTAAAAAATTTATATTACCGTAAAGTTATTACGGATAAAAATACTAGTTATTCATAAACTTCAAATCAAATATCGATCAAATTTGTAGGTTGTGCCGATCGTATCCAACAGTTTAGCAAATTGGATATTGTTCTAAGCGTTACCTGAAACTGGGTTGTACTTGGGCCTAGACGTGAGATCCATATTCCTTCTGAGACAGTGTTTGACTTGTTTTGTAGCCGAGGTGCTGTTGTTCGAGTTTTTCGTGAGAAGGTGAGGGGTGATACCTGCAAAAGATTCTAATGCTAAAATTAGCAAGGATTTTTAGTAGGTTTTTTGTAGATTGGGTCTGAAATGTACTTGAGAGTATCAATATTTTTATAGTAAAGTGAGTAACCACCTTTAAAAGTAGTTCCACCTTTATTGGTAGATAATTATTCCCCTTTCCTAGAGAAGTTGATAATATCTTTTGATGTGTGGAAAACGATCCAACACAAAACTCACCGGCAAGTGTACCGGGTCGCATCAAGTAATAAAACTCACGGGAGTGAGGTCGATCCCACAGGGATTGAAGGATTGAGCAATTTTAGTTTAGTGGTTGATTTAGTCAAGCGAATCAAGTATTGGTTGAGTGATTTATCATTAAGAGAAACTAAATTGCTTGGAATGTAAAGGGAGAGGGATGAATTGCAGTAAATTAAAGAGCAGGAAAGTAAAAGAAACTGAAGCTTAAATTGCAAGAAATTAAATGACTGAAACTTAAAATGCAAGAAATGTAAATTGCAGTAACTTAAAGTACAAGAAATATAAATTGCTTGAATGGAAATAGGGAGTTCAAACAGGAAATGAAATTAAATTGCAGCAGGGGTTCACAGA
>NC_029781.3:80438354-80445922 GCF_000817695.3 Arachis duranensis | reverse complement strand
GAGGAAGAAGAGAGATCAATTCTCCTCCCCAATTCTCTGAAATCTCAATGAAGTCTCCAAGAGAAAGTTCAAAAGTTCAAAAATAAAAGTAAAGATTCAAAGCTCAAAAGAAGGTTCTAATTACATCAAACTATCTCCTATTTATACACTTTCTATAAATGAATTAAATTGGATCTTGGGATTTGGATGGGCTTTTGATTTGGTGAAGAAATGAATTAAATTGGATTTTTAATCAAATTTTTAGCCCAAGAAAAGTTGCTTCCAGGAGGCTGCCCTGCCCTTGTGGAGGGCAGGGCAGAAAATGATGCGTGCGGCCTTGTGCGTGTGTGTTTGGCGCGTGTGGTGCTGCAGAATGCTGCCCTGCCCTTGTGGAGGGCAGGGCAGAGTTTTTTTGGTGCGCCAGATTCTGCCCGTGCGTGCGTGCTGTTGCTGCCGAAGCTCCCTTGGTGTGCCAATCTGGTGCGCTGGCCGTGCACCACAAAATGCTGCCCTGCCCTTGCGGAGGGCAGGGCAATGTTTCCAACATTGAAGCTCCGCGTTCAAAACTCGAGAAATGCACACGCTACTATTTTTTTCTTGGTTTTCTTGGCACCAAAGTAAGGCCTAGTTCCTTGCTTCCTCATGGTGCCGTGTTCGATCCTTGTGGCAAGCATTAGTGAGCTTTTTCTTTGAATTTTTTCCTTTGATGAGCCCGATATTGCTCTTGAGGAGGGAAGGGCAGAATTTTTGCTCTCCTTGATCCATGGCACCAATTTGTGCTCCGCCCTTGTTGTGGGCAGGGCAGTGTTGCCTCTCAAAGCTTGTTTCCTTATGTTGCCCTCCTAGAGGGCAGTGTGCCCTTGTGGAGGGCAATGTTTGCTTCCTCCTTCTATGCGCCACACTTCTTTTCTCTTAGGCCACGCTTTCTTAAGCCACGCTTCCTCTTTTCTTCTTTTCTTCACCTTTAAATAATCAAAACAACCACTCAAAGTATCACTAAATTCACAAGGCTTATAAATCAATTAAAAATCAATTAAATTTAGCTTAAACCTCATGAGTTAGCATCAATTTAATGGTGGTTGTTTGATTTAAAGAAGTTATGCATTTTCATTCCAAATCACTTACTTAAAATGCAAGAAAGTGCATAAAGACTAATAAAACAAGTGAAATTAGCTTGAAAAATGGGTATATGATGACTTGTCATCATCTTTCTCCTAGAAAAGTGAGAGATATCTTAGGAGTTAGTTATTTGTTTAGATAAGTAGGGATAGCCTACCTTCGTCATGCCTAACTCGGATAGGAGTAGATGAGTCCACGTTTTTGGGTGGGTTTCAGTTCTTTAGGCTAGAGTATGAACAGTGCCCCTACTTGAGTTCGAACGTCTATGAGATCAGGCTCAAGCATTGGTGGATTTTCCCTTTCACGTCGGGTAAACCACCTTTCTGGGGTAAGTCGGACACTCGATGTGTTTTCGAAACGTCACGTCTTTTCGTAACGTCACACACGTTCTTTCTTCGATTACCTTGGTAACCATGCACACTATTAATAAGGGGTGCAAAATAACACTTTTGCCCTCAGTGTCTTATAAATACTCCATTTTTCTTCTTTTTTCCTTTTTCCATTTTCTAAAATGTTTGCACCGTTTCTTCATTCCTTCAATCCCTTCAGTTTTTCTTTGTGCATTTGTTCTAGTATTCAATATTTCTTCATCTTGAGACTCAGAGGATTTGTTTGCACTTTTAGAGAGGATCACTCATGTTTTGCAGTTTGAAGTGCCCTTTTTTTCACGCTCTTTTAAGGTGGGTTCTTTATTCCCCATTTTTTATTGTTTTGAATTTCAGTGCTTTATTTTAGTGTTCTGGGTAGTATCCCTTTTCATCGATGCTTTTGTGTTGGTTTTGAATGGATGTTGATTTTGAAATGTTATTGTGGTTTGGTTTTGAAATTGTATTTTTTTTCTTGGTCTTTGTTGTCACTCTGAACCAAGAAGGATTTTCCTATTGTGTTTTAGAATATGTCTTTTAAGGTTCTGTCCGACCTGACCTGGGTAGATATAACTATTCTTACTCCTATCCCTATTATTGATAGAGAGTATGCCGAGACCTTTCATAGATACCATAGGTTGTGTGAGAATCGAGAGGATGAGCATAGGTATAAAATCTTAGTGGCTGACTATGAGGAAAAGATTTGTTTTGCCGACTTAATAGGTCAGAATGTCATTTCATATATGTGTATAATTGCTTCTTTACAAAATTAGGGGTTATTCTCCCCTTTTTTGAATTTGAGATGTTCTTAAATTCTACAATGTTGCCTCCATCCAATTGCATTCTAATTCTTGGAATTTCTTGAAAATATACCAATTTCTTTGTCAAAAACTGGATGTCTGGCCTTCTCTTAAGGTCTTCTTTTATCTTTTTATCCTTACCAAATCCTTTAGTTCCAAAAAAACAAGATTGGCTCTCTTTCCATGCTATTCAAGGTAGGAAAGTTTTTGCTATCTTTGATGAGTCCTTTTATGACTTTAAAAATTATTTCTTTAACATCTGAGCTGTAGAGGGTGTTTGACCTTTGTTCTTGAGTGATGAGGATAAGCCCTTTCTCATTTTATATTAGGAAAAAATACCTGTAATAATTAAGTACAAGTTAGATGATTTAGATGAGATTGAGGAGAGTGTGGTCGGGTTGTTTCAGGTGTATTGGAGCCAAGCTCCTTATCTGCATACTAAAAGATATTTAGGAAATCCAAGTCAGCTTCAGTCCAATCTAGGTAGGTTTTTTTGTTGTATAGTCATTTCATCAAAATAACTTTGGTGACTGGTGCACGAAATTGCAATCACACTTTTGTAATTCCGCACAACTAACCAGCAAGTGCACTGGGTCGTCCAAGTAATACCTTACGTGAGTAAGGGTCGATCCCACGGAGATTGTCGGCTTGAAGCAAGCTATGGTTATCTTGTAACTCTTAGTCAGGATATCAATAATTCTTAGGTTTAATTGTGAAAAGTAGAAGAACATGAAATAAATACTTGTTTTGCAGTAATAGAGAACAGGTTGAGGTTTTGGAGATGCTCTATCTTCTGAATCTCTGCTTTCCTACTGTCTTCTTCTTCATGCACGCAAGGCTCCTTCCATGGCAAGCTGTATGTAGGATTTCACCGTTGTCAATGGCGACCTCCCATCCTCTCAGTGAAAATGTTCAACGCGCTCTGTCACAGCACGGCTATTCATCTGTCGGTTCTCGATCATGTCGGAATAGAATCCTGTGATTCTTTTGCGTCTGTCACTAACGCCTCACAATCGCGAGTTTGAAGCTCGTCACAGTCATTCAATCCCTGAATCCGACTCAGAATACCACAGACAAGGTTTAGACCTTCCGGATTCTCAAGAATGGCCGCCAATACATTCTAGCTTATACGACGAAGATTCTGGTTAAAGAACCCAAGAGATATCCACTCAATCTAAAGTAGAACGGAGGTGGTTGTCAGGCACACGTTCATGGGTGAGAATGATGATGAGTGTCATGGATCATCACATTCATCAAATTGAGAAACAAGTGATATCTTAGAATGGAAGCAACCGTGATTGAATGAAAAACAGTAGTAATTGCATTAATCCATCAAGACACAGCAGAGCTCCTCACCCCCAACCATGGGGTTTAGAGACTCATGCCGTAGAAAGTACAGTATAAAACGTGTAAAGTGTCATGAGGTAACGATACAATGTCAAAAGATCCTATTTATAGTGAACTAGTAACCTAGGATATACAGAAATGAGTAAATGACGTGAAAATCCACTTCCGGGGTCCGCTTGGTGTGTGCTTGGACTGAGCATTGAAGCTTTCATGTGTAGAGACTTTTCCTGGAGTTAAATGCCAGCTTTTGTGCCAGTTTGGGCGTTTAACTCCATCTTTTGTGCCAGTTCCGGCGTTAAAACGCCGGGAATTCTAAAGCTGATTTGCAACGCCGGTTTGGGCCATCAAATCTCGGGCAAAGTATGAACTATTATACATTGCTGGAAATCCCAGGATGTATACTTTCCAACGCAATTAAGAGCGCGCTAATTGGGCTTCTGTAGCTCCAGAAAATCCACTTCGAGTGTAGGGAGGTCAGAATCCAACAGCATCTGCAGTCCTTTTTCAGCCTTTAAATCAGATTTTTGCTCAGGTCCCTCAATTTTTGCCAGAAATTACCTGAAATCACAGAAAAACACACAAACTCATAGTAAAGCCCAGAAAAGTGAATTTTAAATAAAAACTCATAAAAACATACTAAAAGCTAACTAAAATGTACTAAAAACATACTAAAAACAGTGCCAAAAAGCGTATAAATTATCCGCTCATCACAACACCAAACTTAAATTGTTGCTTGTCCCCAAGCAACTGAAAATCAAATAGGATGAGAAGAAGAGAACATACTATAGACTCCAAAATATCAATGAAACTTAGCTCCAGTTAGATGAGCGAGACTAGTAACTTTTTGCCTCTGAACAATTTTGGCATCTCACTTTATCCTTTGCAGTTTAGAATGATTGGCATCTATAGGAACTCAGAATTCAGATAGTGTTATTAATTCTCCTAGTTAAGTATGATGATTCTTGAACACAGCTACTTTATGAGTCTTGGCTGTGCCCCAAAGCACTCTGTCTTCAGAATTCAGATTGTGACTCAGCTTTGCTAGAGTCCCCAATCAGAGGTGTCCAGGGTTCTTAAGCACGCTCTTTTTGCCTTGGATCACTTTTTATTTTTACCCTTGCCTTTTTGTTTAAAGGGCTATTGGCTTTTTCTGCTTGCTCTCTCTCTTCTCTTTTTTTTTCTTCTCTCTCTTTTTTTTCTTTTTTTTTTGAATTCACTGCTTTTTCTTGCTTCAAGAATCAATCTGATGATTTTTCAGATCCTCAATAACATTTATCTTTTTCCATCATTCTTTCAAGAGCCAACAAGTTTAACATTCTTTAATCAACAAATTCAAAAGACATATGTATTGTTCAAGCATTTATTCAGAAAATAAAAAGTATTGTCACTACATCAAACTAATTCAATTAGTTTCATAGATGAATTTGAAATCCTGTACTTCTTGTTCTTTTGTGATTAAAACATTTTTCATTTAAGAGAGGTGATGGATTCATAGGACATTCATAGCTTTAAGACATGAACCTTAAATTTTATTAATCATGAATTAAGAACAAGACTCAAAAATAAATATAAGATAAGACTAATAGTAATAGAAAATAAAAATTTAAATGACTCTAAAATAAACTCCTAATGATAGAGGTTATCACAGAGTTAGGACTCAACAACCTTGATTTTGAGAAGTGGATGCTCCCTCAACCTGTGGGGTATTTGACCCTTCAAGGGAGAGCTTCTGGCGCTTCAGCTCCTGTAGCTCACGCCCCTGCTTCTCTTGTTCCTTCAGCAATTTGCAGAGCATGCAGTTTTGATTCTGCTATTCTTCCTTAATTTGTTCCATAGTTTCTTGCAGCTTGGCAACAGATGCTTCTAGGCTGGCCTAGTAGTCAATTTCAGGAAGTTCAGGGAGGAATTCCTGTGCCCTCCTTTTGTTAGAGTTATCTTACATTTGTCCTTCCATTGACTTCTTGGTGATTGGATGTTCAATTGGGATGAATTCATCTACTCCCATCCTCACCCCAGCATCTTTGCATAGCAGAGAGATTAAGCTTGGGTAAGCCAGTTTGGCTTCAGTGGAGTTCTTGTTTGCAATTGTGTAAATCTCACAAGCAATCAGATGATGAATTTTCACTTCTTTTTCCAGCATAATGCAATGAATCATCACTGCTCTCTTGACCGTGACCTCAGAACGGTTGCTAGTGGGCAATATAGGACGCCCAATGAAGTCTAGCCAACCTCTTGCAATTGGTTTGAGATCTCCCCTCTTGAGTTGGTTTGGGACACCTTTTGAATTGGTTGTCCATTTAGTTCCAGGGAGGCATATGTCTTCTAGAACTTGATCCAACCCCTTATCTACTCTCACCATTCTCCTATTAAAGGATTCAGGATCATCTTGTAGTTGAGGCAATTTGAAGACCTCTCTTATTTTGTCCAGATGGAAGTAAATACTTCTCCCTCTGACCATGGTTCTGTAGGTATGAAAAGCAGTTCCAGTCATTCTCTGCTTATCTGTCAGCCACAAATTTGAGTAGAATTCCTGAACCATGTTTCTTCCAACCTTTGTCTCAGGGTTGGTTAGAACTTCCCATCCTCTGTTTCGAATTCGCTCTTGGATCTCCGGATATTCATCTTCTTTCAAATCGAATCTGACTTTCGGGATCACTGACCTCAGACCCATTATTTTGTGGTAATGGTCTGCATGTTCTTTGGTTAAGAACTTCTCTTGACTCTAAAGATTCTTTGGATTATTCTCTTTCTTGCCTTTTGAATTGGTTTGTTTTCCTTTAGGAGCCATGATCTTGATAAATATTGGCTTAGTGATCACGGAAAAGCACACCAAACTTAGAGGTTTTCTTGCCCTCAAGCAAAAGAAAGGAAAGAGGAGAGAGAGGAGGAGAGCAAATTCGAATGGTCGGGAGAGGGGGATGGCCGAACGTGTATTTATAAGGGAGGGAGATTGATTTCGAAAATTTTGAAGGAGATTTGAGAAGATATGGAAAGAATTTGAGAAGATATTTGAGTTTTTGAAGAAGATTTGGAAAGGATTTGAAAGAGATTTGAAGAATGATTTAGAAAATTGTTTAATTTTTGAAATTTGAAGGTGAATGATGAAAGTTTGTAATATGTTTATGCAGAAAATTATGGATCAAAACAAGAGAGTTTGAAAAAATTTGAAGTGGAAAACAAAATCTCTGTCCCCTACCTTTTTGGCGTTAAACGCCCAGAATGGTATCCATTATGGGCGTTTAACGCCCAAATATGGTACCCTGGTTGGCGTTAAACGCCAGAAACCCCCTTCATCACTGGGCATTTTGCTAAACACCCAGGATGCTGCAATCCTGGCGTTAAACGCCCAGAATCGTACCCATTCTGGCGTTTAACGCCCAAAATGGTACCTTTACTGGTGTTAAACGCCCAGAATGGTATCCATTCTGGCGTTTAACGCCCAAAGTACCCTTTACTGGCATTTTCTTGTCAGCAAACTCCTTTTTTCTGCTTTTTGCACTGAATCCTTCTATAACTCTGTGAATTCCTTCAATTTTGATGATCAGCCTTGAAGAATGTATGTCAATATTCTATTAAGTAAAATAAATCACCTGCTAATAGCTGGGTTGCCTCCCAGCAAGCGCTTCTTTATTGTCTTTAGCTAGACCTTTACTGTGCTTCATTCAAGCCTCAGTTTTGAGCATTCTTGCTCAAAATTGCTTTCAAGATAATGTTTGATCCTCTATCCATTAACAATGAACTTTTTATCAGAATCAATATCTTGAAGCTCAACATATCCATATGGTGACACTCCTGTAATCACATACGGACCCCTCCATCAGGATTTAAGTTTTCTTGGGAATAGTCTGAGCCTAGAGTTGAAGAGCAGAACTTTTTGTCCTGGCTCAAAGACTCTGGATGATAACTTTTTGTCATGCCACTTCTTTGCCTTTTCCTTATAAATTTTTGCATTTTCAAA
>NC_029781.3:80437568-80438055 GCF_000817695.3 Arachis duranensis | reverse complement strand
GTTTTGGTATCATTATTGGGTGTGGCAATTGCTTCTACCCATTTAGATACATAGTCTACTGCCACCAGAATATAAGTGTTTGAGTATAATGGTGGGAAGGGACCCATGAAGTCAATACCCCATACATCAAACAAATCAATCTCTAAGATCCCTTGTTGAGGCATAGCGTAACCATGAGGCAAGTTACCAGCTCTTTGGCAACTGTCATAGTTACGCACAAACTCTCGGGCATCCCTATAGAGTGTAGGCCAGTAGAATCCACATTGGAGGACCTTAGTGGCTGTTCGCTCACCTCCGAAATGTCCCCCATACTGTGATCCATGGCAATGCCACAGGATCCTTTGTGCTTCCTCTCTAGGTACACATCTGCGGATCATTTCGTCTGCACATCTCTTAAAGAGATATGGCTCATCCCATAGGTAGTACTTGGCATCTGAAATTAATTTCTTTCTTTGCACTCTGCTGTACTCCTGGGGTATGAACCTCA
>NC_029781.3:80435448-80437481 GCF_000817695.3 Arachis duranensis | reverse complement strand
TGCTCATCTAGAAAGGTCTCAGAGATCTCAGTAGAAGGGAGGGACGCCCCAGCTACTGGTTCTATTCGGGACAGATGATCACTTACCTGGTTCTCTGTCCCTTTTCTGTCTCTTATTTCTATATCAAACTCTTGCAGAAGCAACACCCACCTTATGAGCCTGGATTTTGAATCCTGCTTTGTGAGTAAGTATTTAAGAGTAGCATGGTCAGCGTACACAATCACTTTGACCCTACTAAATAGGATCTAAACTTGTCAATAGCATAAACCACTACAAGTAACTCTTTTTCTATGGTTGTGTAATTCTTCTGTGCATCATTTAGAACACGGCTAGCATAATAAATGACGTGCAGAAGCTTGTTATGCCTCTATCCCAACATTGCACCAATGGCATGGTCACTGGCATCACACATTAGTTCGAATGGTAATGTCCAGTCTGGTGCAGAGATGACTGGTGCTGTAACCAGCTTGGCTTTCAGGGTCTCAAACTCCTGCAGACACTCTGTGTCAAAGACAAATGGCGTGTCAGCAGCTAGCAGGTTGCTTAGAGGTTTTGCAATTTTTGAAATATCCTTTATGAACCTCCTGTAGAATCCTGCATGTCCCAGAAAGCTTCTTATTGCCTTAACATTGGCAGGTGGTGGTAAATTTTCAATTACTTCTACCTTTGCTTGATCCACCTCTATTCCCTTGCTTGAAATTTTGTGCCCAAGGACAATTTCTTCAGTCACCATAAAGTGACATTTCTCCCAGTTTAAGACCAGGTTAGTCTCTTGGCACCTTTTCAGGATAAGTGCTAGATGATCAAGACATGAGCTGAATGAGTCTCCAAATACTGAGAAGTCATCCATAAAGACTTCTAGGAATTTCTCTACTATATCAGAGAAGATGGATAGCATGCACCTCTGAAAAGTTGCAGGTGCATTGCATAGACCAAAAGGCATTCTTCTGTAAGCAAATACGCCAGAAGGACAGGTGAATGTTGTTTTCTCTTGATCTTGAGGATCCACTGTGATTTAATTGTAGCCTGAATAGCCATCCAAAAAGTAATAATAATCATGACCAGCTAGTCTTTCTAGCATATGGTCTATGAATGGTAAGGGAAAATGATCCTTTCTGGTGGGTGTATTGAGCCTTCTGTAGTCAATACACATACGCCACCCTGTAATTGTGCTTGTAGGAACCAGTTCATTCTTTTCATTATGAACCACTGTCATGCCTCCCTTCTTGGGGACAACTTGAACAGGGCTCACCCAGGCGCTATCAGAAATAGGATAAATAATCCCTGCCTCTAGTAACTTAGTGACCTCTTTCTGCACCACCTCTTTCATGGCTGGATTTAGCCGCCTTTGTGGTTGAACCACTGGCTTGGCATTATCCTCCAATAAGATCTTGTGCATGCATCTTGCTGGGCTAATGCCCTTAAGATCACTTATGGACCATCCAAGAGCTGTCTTGTGTGTCCTTAGCACTTGAATTAGTGCTTTCTCTTCCTGTGAATTTAAAGCAGAGCTTATGATCACTGGAAAAGTGTCACCTTCTCCCAGAAATGCATACTTCAGGGATGGTGGTAGTGGTTTGAGCTCAGGTTTGGGAGGCTTATCCTCTTCCTGAGGAATTTTCAGAGGTTCTTTTATTTCCTCTGGTTCCTCCTGATCAGGCTGAACATCTTTAAAGATGTCCTCTAGCTTTGATTCGAGACTCTCAGTCATATTGATCTCTTCCACCAAAGAGTCAATAATATCAGTGCTCATACAGTTATTTGATGTGTCTGGATGCTGCATAGCTTTGACAGCATTCAACTTGAACTCATCCTCATTGACTCTCAGGGTCACTTCCCCTTTTTGTACATCAATAAGAGTGCGTCCCGTTGTTAGGAAAGGTCTTCCTAGGATGAGAGTTGCACTCTTGTGCTCCTCCATTTCCAGCACTACAAAGTCAGTGGGAAAGGCAAATGGCCCAACCTTAACAATCATGTCCTCAATCACGCCTGATGGCATTTTAATAGAGCCATCAGCAAGTTGGAGACATATC
>NC_029781.3:80426279-80435310 GCF_000817695.3 Arachis duranensis | reverse complement strand
CTTCTAATGTGCATGGTATCATAAAGCTTCCTGGATCTTGAAGCTTCTCTGGTAAGCTTTTCAGAATGACTGCACTGCATTCGTCAGTGAGAAACACCTTTTCAGTTTCTCTCCAATCCTTCTTATGACTTAAGATCTCTTTCATGAACTTAGCATAAGAGGGTATTTGCTCAAGTACCTCTGCAAACGGAATCTTTATTTCAAGAGTCCTGAGATAGTCTGCAAAGTAGGCAAATTGTTTATCCTGTTCCGCTTGGCGGAGTTTCTGAGGATAAGGCATATTGGCTTTATATTCTTCAACCTTAGTTGCTGCAGGTTTATTCCCTACAGAGGTGGTTGGAGAAGCCTTCTTAGAGGGGTTACTATCAGCACTCTCAGGTGTCTGATTCCTCATTGGCGTTTGAATGCCAGGATTGGGTACAGGATGGGTGTTTAACGCTAGCTTCCTACCCTTTTTTGGCATTTGAACGCCAAAACTGGGCAAGGAATGGGCGTTTAATGCCAACTTTTCCCCCTTTTTTGGCATTTGAACGCTAGAAGAATTCCTCTCTGGGCTCTTACTGTCCTCAGAGGGATTTTGGGCAGTGGTTTAGTTATCCTCTGTCAGTTGTTCCTTTCTTGGCTTTTTGCTACTTTGAGCTGAATTATTCAATGTCTTCCCACTCCTTAGTTGAACTGCTTGGCATTCTTCTGTTATCTGTTTAGATAGCTACTGTTTTGTCTGATTCAACTGTGATTCTATATTCTTGTTAGCAATTTTAGTTTCTTGGAGCATCTCTTTAAATTCTGCTAACTATTTTGTCAGGTGTAATTGCTGATTAAGTTCAACAATCTGTTCTTGAGGATTAGGATTAGTAATTATTGCCATAGCTTCTTCTTTTATAGAAGATTCACTGCTTGAGTATAAATGTTGATTTCTAGCAACTGTATCTATGAGATCTTGAGATTCTTCAATCGTCTTCCTCATGTGTATAGATCCACCAGCTGAGTGGTCTAAAGACATCTAAGCTTTTTCTGTAAGCCTATAGTAGAAGATGTCTAATTGTACCCACTCTGAAAACATTTCAGAAGGGCATTTCCTTAGCATCCCTCTGTATCTCTCCCAGGCAGTATAAAGGGATTCATTATCCTCTTGTTTAAAGCCTTGGATGTCCAGCCTTAGCTGTGTCATCCTTTTTGGAGGGTAAAATTGATCCAGGAATCTGTCTGATAACTGTCTCCATGTTTTTATGCTTGCTGTGGGTTGGTTATTCAACCACCTCTTAGCTTGATCTTTTACAGCAAATGGAAACAGTAACAATCTGTAGACATCCTGATCCACTTCTTTATCACGTACTGTGTCAGCAATTTGTAAGAACTGTGCCAGAAACTCAGTAGTTTCTTCTTGTGGAAGACCGGAATACTGGCAATTTTACTGCACCATGACAATGAGCTGAGGATTTAGCTCAAAGCTGCTTGCTTTAATGGGAGGGGTATACAGATGCTACTCCTATATGCAGCTGTAATGGGGTTAGCATATGACCCCAGAGTTCTTCTGGACTGCTCACTTCCACTTAGGTCCATGATGGAGAAAGGGAGATGATGTGGATATTATTTTATTTTATTATTATTATTATATATATATATATTTTGAAAAAAAAACAGTAACCAAAAATAATAAAATAAAATAAATGGAAGATAAAATAAAAATTCGGAAACCAAAAGAGAATAAAATCAAAGCAAATTGAAAACTAAATTACTAAATTAATTAATTAATTAAAAAGATTTTGGAATTAGCAATTAAAAAGATATGATTGAAAATTGTTTTGAAAAAGATTTGATTTTTGAAATGAGGAAAGAGAAAAACAACAAAATGACACCAAACTTAAAATTTTTAGAAGATCAAACACAAATTTTCGAAAATTTAAAGGAAAACACAAAGAAGACACCAAACTTAGAAATGAAACTAGACTCAAATAAAAGACTCTAAACCAACAAAAATGAAATATTCCTAATCTAAGCAACAAGCTAAACCATTAGTTGTCCAAACTCGAACAATCCTCGGCAACGGTGCCAAAAACTTGGTGCACGAAATTGCAATCACACTTTTGTAATTCTGCACAACTAACCAGCAAGTGCATTGGGTCGTCCAAGTAATACCTTACGTGAGTAAGGGTCGATCCCACGGAGATTGTCGGCTTGAAGCAAGCTATGGTTATCTTGTAACTCTTAGTCAGGATATCAATAATTCTCAGGTTTAATTGTGAAAAGTAGAAGAACATGAAATAAATACTTGTGTTGTAGTAATGGAGAACAGGTTGAGGTTTTGGAGATGCTCTATCTTCTGAATCTCTGCTTTCCTACTGTCTTCTTCTTCATGCACGCAAGACTCCTTCCACGGCAAGCTGTATGTTAGGTTTCACCGTTGTCAATGGCTACCTCCCATCCTCTCAGTGAAAATGTTCAACGCGCTCTGTCACAGCACGGCTATTCATCTGTCGGTTCTCGATCATGTCGGAATAGAATCCAGTGATTCTTTTGCGTTTGTCACTAACGCCTCACAATCGTGAGTTTGAAGCTCGTCACAGTCATTCAATCCCTGAATCCTACTCAGAATACCACAGACAAGGTTTAAACCTTCCGGATTCTCAAGAATGGCCGCCAATACATTCTAGCTTATACCACGAAGATTCTGGTTAAAGAACCCAAGAGATATCCACTCAATCTAAACTAGAACGGAGGTGGTTGTTAGGCACACGTTCATGGGTGAGAATGATGATGAGTGTCATGGATCATCACATTCATCAAATTGAGGAACAAGTGATATCTTAGAATGGAAGCAACCGTGATTGAATGAAAAACAGTAGTAATTGCATTAATCCATCAAGACACAGCAGAGCACCTCACCCCCAACCATGGGGTTTAGAGACTCATGCCATAGAAAGTACAGTATGAAACGTGTAAAGTGTCATGTTGTAACAATGCAGTGTCAAAAGATCCTATTTATAGTGAACTAGTAACCTAGGATATACAGAAATGAGTAAATGACGTGAAAATCCACTTTCAGGGTCTGCTTGGTGTGTGCTTGGGCTGAGCATTGAAGCTTTCATGTGTAGAGACTTTTCTTGGAGTTAAACGCTAGCTTTTGTGCCAGTTTGGGCGTTTAACTCCATCTTTTGTGCCAGTTCCGGCGTTAAACGCCCCAAATTCTGAAGCTGATTTGCAACGCCGGTTTGGGCCATCAAATCTCAGGCAAAGTATAGACTATTATACATTGCTGGAAAGCCCAGGTTGTCTGCTTTCCAATGCAATTGAGAGCACACTAATTGGGTTTCTGTAGCTCCAGAAATACCACGTCGAGTACAGGGAGATCAGAATCCAACAGCATCTGCAGTCCTTTTTCAGCCTCTGAATCAGATTTTTGCTCAGGTCCTTCAATTTCAGCCAGAAATTACCTGAAATCACAAAAAACACACAAACTCATAGTAAAGCCCAGAAAAGTGAATTTTAAATAAAAACTCATAAAAACATACTAAAAGCTAACTAAAATGTACTAAAAACATACTAAAAACAGTGCCAAAAAGCGTATAAATTATCCGTTCATCAGTGACTGACGTAACTTGACTTTTGCACCGTGCAGAAAAATGGCTCCTAAATCGGCTACTATGAAAACACTTCGGGCTGCAAAGAAGAATGTTGGTGCCTGAAGCATACAACAAAAAAGGAACTAGTGAAACTATCGACTTCTCCTCGCCTTCTAAGATGGACTCAGGCACCTTAGGCTCTCTGAAGATTATTCCTGATCCAGCTCCTCAGCCAACCCCTCTTCCTTCTAGCTCGGTCAAACCAACAGCCTGTTCTCCACCTTCTGTTATAGAACTGAATCCCAAAAAATACAATATTTCGGGTTCGTGGAGTATATATGAACAAGGTTTTGATGTCCTTGTTTGGAGTGAAAAGCACATATTTCCTCACAGTTTTATCAGCATGGATGATGTCGCCATTAAGAGACACCTTCATCTCTTTGCCCGAGGTGATTCTGAACAACTTGCATATGCACAACCTTAGCTAGAGAGTTAGAGAAAAATCCCCTTGGTGCTACCCAAAGCTTGTTGGCTGCCTCCCAGGCTGAAGTGGCTTCTTTAATGGAGTCTAAGAAGGAGTGAGAGGAAGAGAGGAAATCTTTGCTCTCCAACCCTAGAAAAGCTCAGGCCAAAGTAAATCAGGTGGAGGCCGCTTTAGCCATGTTGGAGGGATTGAAGAAGAAGGCTGAGGAGAGTTATATCAGAGTCTTCAGGGAGAAGCTCGATCTGGTGGATGAAGTTACTAAATCCTGGGACAAGCATGTGTTACTTGAGGAGACCATTGCCGAGATGGTTGCAAATCTTAAAGCTCAGTTCTTAATTGTTTCTCTTAAGGTAAACCTCTCCCTTATCAGCTCGGGTAATATAGTGTTGGATGGGAAGATCATTCCCGCTCCCAATTATGAAAAAGATGCTCCTGTGCCCGATCTGAAGACTTCGGGGGGCTCAACTTAGGCAGAGCTCTCTATTTCCCAACCCTTAATTGGATGGTGAGTCTCTTCCTTCCACAACACTCCTGATCCATGTAGTGCCGATTTCTGAACATACTCTGACTTTTTCCACTCATCCTGAGGATGCTGTTACTGGCGAACAACTTCATCCATTGTAATTTGTTGCTTTTTAATTGACTAGGCCTATGGGCCTTCGTGAACAATTTATTAATTTTTTTGTAATAGTTTAGTTTGAACCATTTTTGGTTTTGCTAAAAAATCTTTTGATGGTGGTTTTTGGTATGAATGGTTGAATAGTCATTTAGTTGAATGCAGATTTTCATTGTTTTGAAAACTTTCAATGCTATTTTTTGCTAAGTTAAAAAAGAATTTGGTGAAGTAGATCGATCCTTTCTAGACCTTTTATATGCAAGTGTCATTTTTTCCTTTTAAGTCCTGACTTTGAGTAATCAAACTTTACCAATTTACTTTTTCATTTTGTTTTCAGTCTGACTTGTTTTGAGGTTAGTTTACAAACTTCTTACATAACTTCTTACATTAATTTGTATCTCGTTGCTTCATCTTGCCGACCATATAGGTCGAATAATTATTTTTGCTATTTTTCGAGCTTAAATTAATGCGTTTGAAATGGAAAAACTAGTAGAAAAATACTTTATTATTAATAAAAAAAGTTGAACATAAATTTGTTTGCTACTAAGGATTTTCCTTATGATTCTTAGCCCTTGCTATGATGTCTCGTTAAAACCCCCTTCAAAAAAATTTTTTCAGAAAAAAATCATAAAATTGAAAAAAAGAGTACATCAGAGAGTAAAGCACGCTTCTCTAGCTGTAGTACCTCTTTAGGTTACATGCATGGACCGACCTTGAGAGATCATTCCCTTTTAAGTCGGACACATTATAGTAGCCCTTCCCTAAAACTTCGACAACCTTATAAGGTCCCTTCCAGTTTGCAGCTAGCTTTCCTTTGACCGACTTCTGAACTCTGATGTCATTTTGGATTAGGATGAGATCGTTATCTATAAAGCTTCTACTAATGACTTTCTTATTGTACTTTAAGGCCATCCTGTGTTTCAAGGCCTCCTCTTTTATCTGAGCTTCATCTCGGACTTCTGGGAGGAGGTCAAGTTCCCCAGTTGTTGAGTGGGGAGTTGTCGGATATGTCCACAAGACTTGAGGAAGTTCTTCTGCCCATGCTCCCTTTGCATCTTGTAGTCGGCATTTTAACCCAGCAAATACCATTTTATTTGTGGCTTCTACTTGTCCGTTGGCTTGGGGTGTTCTACCAATGTGAGTTGGTGCTTAATCATCAGGCTAGCCACCAAGTTCCTAAAGGTTGAGTCAGTGAACTGAGTTCTATTATCCATGGTAATGGAGTATGGAATTCTAAATCGGGTGACAATATTCTTATAGAGAAATTTTTTACTTCTTTGATCTATCATGGTTGCCAAAAGTTCTGCTTCAATTCACTTATTAAAATAATCAATACTCACTATGAGGAATTTTACTTGTCCGAGAGCTTGTGGAAACGGACCAAGGAGATCAAGGCCCCATTTTGTGAATGGCCAAGGTGAGATGACATTGATAAGTTCCTTTGGAGGTGCTACATGGAAGTTGGCATATTTTTGACAAGGTAGACACTTTTTCACAAAGTTGGTCGCATCCCTTTGCAAAGTCGGCCAAAAGAAGCCGGCTTGGATCACTTTCTTTGCTAGTGATCGTACTCCTAAGTGATTTTCATATATGCCATTATGAACTTCTTCCAAGAACTCCTTAGTTTTGGAGGTCGGGATACACTTTAATAGAGGTATGGATACTCCTTTTTATAAAGAACGTTGTAGACTAAGGTATAGTTTTGTGCTTTCCTTATGAGTCTCCTTGCTTCCTTTTCATCTTCCAGGGTGATATCGAATTTAAGATAGTTAATTATGGGAGTCATCCACCCTAAATTTTGGTTGCATATGATCATTGTGTCCAACTTGCCTTCTTCCTTTGATACTGATGGTGTATGGAGAGTTTCCTGGATTAAACCTCTATTATTACCCCTGGCATAGTACTGGCTAATTTAGAGAGGCCGTCGGTTTGGACGTTGGATGTCTGAACTATATGTCAGACCTCTCTTTCTGAGAACTGGCTAATTGTTCTCGTGCTACTTCTAGTTACTTCTTCATATTGGAGTCCTTTGCCTGATAAGTCCCATTGAATTGGGATGTTATCACTTGAGAATCACTAAACACAATCAGTATTTCTTCCCCGACTTCTTTATTCAGTTTTAAGCTAACAAGCAAGGTTTCATATTCTGCTTGATTGTTAGAAGCAGGAAATTTGAATATTAGTGATAGTTTAATCCGAGTTCCTTCTTCATTTTCCAAGATAACTCCTACTCCACTTCCAATTTTGTTGGACAATTCGTCTACATACAAATTCCAAGTTGACAAATTTTCTCGAGCTTCAGTGTTTTATGCTACAAAGTCGGCCAAAACTAGGATTTGATTGTTGTCCGAGTTTCATACCTTAAGTCAAATTTGGACAATTCCATAGCCCATTATAGAATATACTTCATAGGTTGATTAGTTTAGACCTTTATAGTGTGAGCTTGAAAGTAAGGTCGAAGCTTTCTAGAAGTGATGATAAGGGCGTATGCGAATTTTTTTATCTTTTGATAGTTTAGTTCTGCCCCCTGTAATATTTTGCTCACAAAGTAGATGAGTTGTTGTTCGCATTCCTTTTCTCAAACCAAAGCTGAGGCTATAACCTGACTTGCCACTACTAAGTAGAGAATGAGCTCCTCTCCTGGGATAGGTCGGATATAGATTTAGGGTTGGCTAAGGAATGTTTTAAAGTTTTGGAAGGCTTGTTCGCATTATTGAGTCCATTCAAATTGGTTCCTGTTCATACCCTGGATCGAGCTGTCTGAGCCGGGATGTTCAGTAGCAAAGCGACCGACCTCTTTAGGTCAAGCGGACCGACTTCTTCGTAAAGAACTCGGCCAAATCGACAGGAAAGCCTAAAGAAGGGCCCAACTCAAGGAATACGACCCCAATCCAAAGGCAACCCAAGCCTATAGAGATAAGGGCAGTTCCATGGAAGATAAGTGACCTCGATAAAAGATAAGATAAGATAAGATAACTAACTTATCTTATCCAAAGAAGGTCACATCTCACCATTATAAATATAGTGGAGCACCTAGGTATAACTCATACTCTGATTCTACTCAATACCTGCTTAATACCCTTGCTAACTTAAGCATCGGAGTCCCTTGCAGGTACCCCCACCCTCCGGGGACGAAGGATCAGCACTACCACCAAGTCTAACAAGTCGGACATAGCAACCCCGACCATTACAGAAGATCTCATCCGAGATCGACCGACAGTTTCAGGTAACCCTCGGAACATTGGCACCGTTGCCGAGGAACCTAGAAGTCATCCCATCACCATGGCGGACGACCATGTCAACGACCACGACTCAGATCTAGAGGATAGAATGCCGCACAAAAATGCGGACACTGATGAGCGGATAATTTATACGCTTTTTGGCATTGTTTTTAGTATGTTTTTAGTATGTTTTAGTTAGTTTTTATTATATTTTTATTAGTTTTTAGTTAAAATTCACTTTTCTGGACTTTACTATGAGTTTGTGTATTTTTCTGTGATTTTAGGTATTTTCTGGCTGAAATTGAGGGACCTGAGCAAAAATCTGATTCAGAGACTGGAAAGGACTGCAGATGCTGTTGGATTCTGACCTCCCTGCACTCGAAGTCTATTTTCTAGAGCTACAGAAGCTCAATTGGCGCGCTCTCAACTGCGTTGGAAAGTAGACATTCTGGGATTTCCAGAAATATATAATAGTCTATACTTTGCTCGATATTTGATGGCCCAATAAGGCGTTCCAAGTCAGCTCAAGAATTCTGGTGTAAAACGCCGGAACTGGCACAAGAATGGGAGTTAAACGCCCAAACTGGCACAAAAGCTGGCGTTTAACTCCAAGAGAAGTCTCTACACGAAAATGCTTCAATGCTCAGCCCAAGCACACACCAAGTGGGCCCGGAAGTGGATTTTGATGTAATTTACTCATCTTTGTAAACCCTAAGCTACTAGTTATCTATAAATAGGACCTTTTGCTATTGTATTAAAGAAGCTTTTGATCATGTTTTTATGATTGAACCCTCTTTGGGAGGCTGGCCATTTGGCCATGCCTAGACCTTGTTATTATGTATTTTCACCGGTGGAGTTTCTACACACCATAGATTAAGGTGTGGAGCTCTGCTGTACCTCGGATATCTCTTGGATCCCTTAATCGGAATCTTCATGGTATAAGCTAGAATTGATGGCGGCATTCAAGAGAATCCGGAAGGTTTAAACCTTGTCTGTGGTATTCTGAGTAGGATTCAAGGATTGAATGACCGTGACGAGCTTCAAACTCGTGATTGTGGGACGTTAGTGATAGACGCAAAAGAATCACTGGATTCTATTCCGACATGATCGAGAACCGACAGCTGAATAGTCGTGCTGTGACAGAGCA
>NC_029781.3:80423679-80425957 GCF_000817695.3 Arachis duranensis | reverse complement strand
AATCTCCGTGGGATCGACCTTTACTCGCGTAAGGTTTATTACTTGGACGACCCAGTGCACTTGCTGGTTAGTTGTGCGAAGTTGTGATAACGAGTTGAGATTGCAATTGAGCGTACCATGTTGATGGCGCCATTGATGATCACAATTTCGTGCACCAAGTTTTTGGCGCCGTTGCCGGGGATTGTTTGAGTTTGGACAACTGACCGTTCATCTTGTTGCTTAGATTAGGTATTTTTCAGAATTTTTAAGAATGAATTCTAGTGTTTCAAGGTGATGTTCTTATCATCACCAAAGCTGATTGATCTTCATCAATTTAGCTCTTGAATACAATGTCCTACTGAAGCTTGGCTCGCCATGTCTAATTCCTTTAGACTGAAGCTTTAGACTAACATTGCATGATTCCTGGAATTCTTATTAAAAGTTTTGATCCTCTTTATTTTCTTTTTCCACATAATTTTCGAAAAAACCAAAAAAATTACAAAATCATAAAAACTAAAAATATTTCTTGTTTGAGTCTAGTGTCTCATTTTAAGTTTGGTGTCAATTGCATGTTTCTGCTCTTCTTGCATTTATCATGTGTCTTCATTGATCTTCAAGTTGTTCTTGATGATTTACTTGCTCTGATCTTTAAATTCTCTTGTTTTGTGTGTTTTGTTGTTTCTCATATGCATTCTCAATTTGTTAGTGTCAGTAGTATACAAACTTCTAAGTTTGGTGTCTTGTATGCATTGTTTATTTGATTTTAGTTGCATTTTAATTTTTCCTCATCATTAAAAATCTAACAAATTTTTAATCTCTGTCTTTTCAGGTCAATAATATAGAGAATTGAAGATTTAGAGCATACAACAGAGGAATTACACAGAAAAAGTTGGGCATTCAAAACGCCTAGTGAAGAAGGAAAACTGGCATTTAAACGCCAGCCAGGGCACCTGGATGGGCATTTAACGCCCAAAAGGGTAGCGTTTTGGGCGTTAAACGCCAGAATGTATACTATTCTGGGCGTTTAACGCCAGGATGGCACAAGAGGGAAGATTTCGTTTTCAATTCAAATTTTTTTCAAGTTTTCATAATTTTTCAAAATCAAATCTTTTTCAAATCATATCTTTTCAATCATATATTTTCAAAATCAATTTCTTTCCATTTTCAAAAATACTTGCTAACAATTAATGATTTGATTCAACATTTCAAGTATGTTGCCTGGTGCGCGAAATTGTGAACAATACTTTTCACAACTCTCATAATCCCCGGTCATGAACCCCAAGAACTTGGTGTTCAATACCATGGCATTACACAACTTCGCACAACTAACCAGCAAGTGCACTGGGTCGTCCAAGTAATAAACCTTACGCGAGTAAGGGTCGATCCCACGGAGATTGTTCTGTCGGTTCTCGATCAGGCCGGAATAGAATCTAGTGATTCTTTTGCGTCTGTCACTAACGCCCCACCCTTAGGAGTTTGAAGCATGTCACAGTCATTCAATCATCGAATCCTGCTCAGAATACCACAGACAAGGTTAGACCTTCCGGATTCTCTTGAATGCTGCCATCAGTTCTTGCCTATACCACGAAGATTCCGATTAAAGAATCCAAGAGATATTCACTAGAGCCTTGGTTGCTTGTAGAACAGAAGTGGTTGTCAGTCACCTTGTTCATAGGTGAGAATGATGATGAGTGTCACGGATCATCACATTCATCAAGTTGAAGAACAAGTGATATCTTGGAACAAGAACAAGCGGAATTGAATGGAAGAACAATAGTAATTGCATTAATACTCGAGGTACAGCAGAGCTCCACACCTTAATCTATGGTGTGTAGAAACTCCACCGTTGAAAATACATAAGAACAAGGTCTAGGCATGGCCGTGAGGCCAGCCTCCCAGTGATCTAAGAACTAGACGTCCAAAGATGATCTAGAGATCTAAAGTGATCAAAAGATTTAAAATACAATAGTAAAAGGTCCTATATATAGAAAACTAGTAGCCTAGGGTGTACAGAGATGAGTAAATGACATAAAAATCCACTTCCGGGCCCACTTGGTGTGTGCTTGGGCTGAGCAATGAAGCTTTTTCGTGTAGAGACTCTTATTGGAGTTAAACGCCAGCTTTAGTGCCAGTTTGGGCGTTTAACTCCCATTTTGGTGCCAGTTCCGGCGTTTAACGCTGGGATTTCCGAGGGTGACTTTGAACGCCGGTTTGAGCCATCAAATCATGGGCAAAGTATGGACTATCATATATTGCTGGAAAGCCCAGGATGTCTACTTTCCAACGCCGTTGAGAGCGC
>NC_029781.3:80420937-80423516 GCF_000817695.3 Arachis duranensis | reverse complement strand
GTCCCTCAATTTCAGCCAGAAAATACCTGAAATCACCGAAAAACACACAAACTCATAGTAAAGTCCAGAAAAGTGAATTTTAACTAAAAACTAATAGAAATATACTAAAAACTAACTAGATCATACTAAAAACATACTAAAAACAATGCCAAAAGGCATACAAATTATCCGCTCATCATTGCCTTTTCTGTTGAGAAAGGTTTAATGTTTGAATCATATCTTTTCTTGTTAGCCAAGTCATTGATTTTAAAAATCAAATCTTTTTAAATTGTTTTTCCAAATCATATCTTCTCAATCATATCTTTTTAAAACTATACCTTTTCAATCATATCTTCTTAATCACATCTTTTTCAAAAATAGTTTTCAATCATATCTTTTTGATTTCTAATTTCAAAATCTTTTTCAAAAATCAGTTTACTTCTTTCTCAATCTTAGTTTTCGAAAATCATCAATCAATTTTCAAAATGTTTTTAAAATCTTTTTAATTTATTTCTTCCCCTCTTCTCACATCCTTCTATTTATGGACTAACATGTACAATTCGAACTCTATCTTTCTAAGTTCGAATTCTTCTACCTCTTCCTTCTATCTTTCTTTTCCTCTGACACCTCAAGGAATCTCTATACTGTCACATAGAGGATTCCATATTTTCTTGTTCTCTTCTCTTTTATATGAGCAGGAGCAAAGACAAAAGCATTCTTGTTGAGGCTGACCCTGAACCTGAAAGGACCTTGAAGCGAAAGCTAAGAGAAGCTAAAGCACTACTCTCTGTAGAAGACCTAACAGAAATCTTTAAACTAGAAGAAGATATCGCAGCCGAAAATAACAACAGTGCCAAGAATGCAAGGAAGGTGCTGGGTGACTTTACTGCACCTACTCCCGACTTCTATGTGAGAAGCATCTCTATCCCTGCCATACTTTTATGGGAGAAGCATCTCTATCCCTGCCATTGGAGCAAACAAGTTTGAGCTTAAGCCTCAATTAGTTTCTCTGATGCAACAGAATTGCAAGTTCCATGGACTTCCATTGGAAGATCCTCATCAGTTTTTAGCTGAATTCTTGCAAATCTGTGACACTGTCAAGACCAATGGGGTTGACCCTGAGGTCTACAGACTTAGGCTATTCCCTTTTGCTGTAAGAGACAAAGCTAGAATATGGTTGGACTCACAACCTAAAGAAAGCCTGAACTCTTGTGAAAAGCTAGTCAATGCCTTCTCGGCAAAGTTCTTTCCACCTCAAAAATTGAGTAAGCTTAGAGTGGAAGTCCAAACCTTCAGACAGAAGGAAGGTGAATCCCTCTATAAAGCTTGGGAAAGATACAAACAATTGATCAGAAAGTGTCCTTCTGACATGCTTTCTGAGTGGAGCATCATAAGTATCTTCTATGATGGCCTGTCTGAACTATCCAAGATGTCATTGGATAGCTCTGCTGGAGGATCTCTTCATCTGAAGAAGACGCCTGCAGAAGCTCAAGAACTCATTGAAATGGTTGCAAATAACCAATTCATGTACACTTCTGAAAGAATCCTGTGAACAATAGGACGAATCAGAAGAAAGGAGTTCTTGAGATTGATACTCTGAATGCCATATTGGCTCAGAATAAAATATTGACTCAGCAAGTCAATATGATTTCTTAAAGTCTGTCTGGAATGCAAGCTGCACCAGGCAGTACTAAGGATGCTTCATCTGAAGAAGAAGCTTATGATCCTGAGAACCCTTCAATGGAAGAGGTGAATTACATGGGAGAACCCTATGGAAACACCTATAATCCTTCATGGAGAAATCATCTAAATCTCTCATGGAAGGATCAACAGAGACCTCAACAAGGTTTCAACAACAATAATGGTGGAAGAAACAGGTTTAGCAAAAGCAAGCCTTTTCCATCATCTTCTCAGCAACAGATAGAGAATTCTAAGCAAAGCCACTCTGACTTAGCAACCATGGTCTCTGATCTAATCAAAACCACTCAAAGTTTCATGACTGAAACAAGGCCCTCCATTCAAAATTTGGAGGCACAAGTGGGTCAACTGAGTAAGAAAGTTACTGAACTCCCTCCTAGTACTCTTCCAAGCAGTACAGAAGAGAATCCAAAAGGAGAGTGTAAGGCCATCAACATGGCCAAACTTAGAGAGGAGAAAGAGGCAGTGAACGCCACTGAGGAAGACCTCAATGGACGTCCACTGGCCTCTAATGAGTTTCCTAATGAGGAACCATGGGAATCTGAGGCTCACACTGAGACCATAGAGATTCCATTGGATTTACTTCTGCCATTCATGAGCTCTGATGAGTATTCTTCCTCTGAAGAGGATGAAGATGTCACTGAAGAGAAAGTTGCTAAGTACCTTGGAGCAATCATGAAGCTAAATGACAAATTATTTGGTAATGAGACTTGGGAGGATGAACCCCCTTTGCTCACCAAAGAACTGGATGACTTGTCTAGGCAGAAATTACCTCAAAAGAGACAGGACCCTGGGAAGTTCTCAATACCTTGTACAGTAGGCACCATGACCTTCAAGAAGGCTCTGTGTGACCTAGGGTCAAGCATAAACCTCATGCCTCTCTCTGTAATGGAGAAGCTAGA
>NC_029781.3:80418677-80420503 GCF_000817695.3 Arachis duranensis | reverse complement strand
TCAAGGATATCCCTCTGTAACCATGGAGAGGAAGCATGAAGAGCTTCTCTCAAAATAGAGTCAAACAGAGCCCTCACAGTCAAACTCTAAGTTTGGTGTTGGGAGGCCACAACCAACTTCTAAGTTTGGTGTTGAACCCCCACATTCAAACTCTAAGTTTGGTGTTGGGAGGTTCCAACATTACTCTGAGTATCTGTGAGGCTCCATGAGAGCCCACTGTCAAGCTAATGACATTAAAGAAGCACTTGTTGGGAGGCAACCCAATGTTATATTTATCTAATTTCCTTTGTTATTTTATGTTTTCTGTAGGTCGATGATCATGGGAAGTCACAAAATCAATTGAAAAAGCAAAAACAGCATGAAAAACAGAAAGAAAAACAGCACACCCTGGAGGAAAAACTTGCTGGCATTTAAACGCCAGTAAGGGCAGCAAATGGGCATTTAACGCCCAGTCTGGCACCGTTCTGGGCGTTTAACGCCAGAAAGGGGCACCAGACTGGTGTTAAACGCCAGGAAGGGGCAAGAAGCTGGCGTTAAACGCCAGAAATGGGCACCAGCCCGGCGTTTAACGCCAGAATTGGCATAAGGGAGCATTTTGCTCGCCACTTGGTGCAGGGATGAATTTTCTTTGACACCTCAGGATCTATGGACCCCACAGGATCCCCACCTACCCCACCACTCTCTCTCTTCTTCACCCATTCACCAATCACCTCCACACCTCTTCCCCAAAAACCCCTCACCTATCAAATCCCATTATTCTCTTCACCACTCACATCCATCCTTCATAAAACCCCACAAACCACTTTCCCTCCTAAACCCACCCATACATGACCGAACCCTACCCCCTCTCCACCCCTATATAAACCCATCTTCACTCCTTCATTTTCACACAACCTAAACACTACTTCTCCCCCTTGGCCGAACCACAAAGCCACCTCCATCTCCTCTATTTCTTCTTCTTCTACTCTCTTCTTTCTTCTTTTGCTAGAGGACGAGCAAACCTTCTAAGTTTTGTAAAACCCGGTTAATTAACGGCTAATTAACCCATAAATGAGAATTTATTCTAGAAAGCCCAAAATGTAATTTTTATGGCTAAATGTGATAGAGGAGACTGAGACAAGAATTTCGGTACCAATTTTATCGAAATCGGACCAAGATTGGACCGAACGGGCCAAACCGGGCCAACCGGACCCAAAGTGGGCCCTTGGCCCAACATAACTAGACCAAAACCCTAGTTTTCAGAATTCTCTCTCCTCACTAAACACACTAACATGCTGAAAATAGAGGCCATGGAGGGAAGAACACTCTCTCAAGTTCTTTCTCTCACTTGATCTTCAAACCACCATAACTTTCGATCTAGAGCTCCGATTGCTGCACTGTTTACGGCCATGCGTTCACCGGGGAGAGCTCTACAAAACCCATACAATTAATCTTGAGGTAAGCCACGTTTTGCTCTTCAAAATTCCAGCCTTGTTTTCGAGTTTTATGAGCAAAAATGTTGAGATTTTAGGCTCTTTGATGTTATAAGACCCAACTCTCTTGAAGGAGAAGGTTAATCTTGTCTCCTTGGACCTTGGGTGTGGTAAGATTCTCAACTCTAGTGTAATTCTGTTGTTCTATGATGTTTGGGTATTGAGATGTTGTGTATGGGTATGATGATTGTGGCTTAGGTTGTGTATATGTGAATATTGGAGCTTGATTGGTGATTTTGAAAAGCTTGAAAAAGGGATTTGGTGGTGAAAAATCTGTTCTTGGAGGTATTGAGGCCTTGAGAGCTCGTGGATAAGTGAATTGGAAGTGCTCCGGTTGAGCTTGGGAAATCGGCT
>NC_029781.3:80417426-80418513 GCF_000817695.3 Arachis duranensis | reverse complement strand
GTGATGATGATTAATGATGCCTTGATGGTATGATGTATGAGAAATATGCATGTTGTGATATATGCTTGATGATTGGTTATGGTTGAATTGTGGGTTGAACCATGTTGATGGTGAGTATGATATTGATTGTATACAATGATGATTTATTGAAATTGGTGTTGTTGAGAATTGGCATGAGGAAGAGTATATGATATGTCAGTATGTTTGAGTTTGAGCCACTTGGGTGAAGTGGGTTAAAATGACGAGATAGTGATTTGATAAATTGTGGTAAAGTGTGAATGTGTGAATTGAGGAGGCTTGATGTTGAAATTGATATATTTTGATTGATTTTAAAGAAAAGGGATGAAAATGGCATGTTTTGATTGATTTTGAAAGGAGTTGAAAATGGCGAAAATTTTTAGCAGAATGACCCCTCGCGCGTAGGCGCACTTGGCGCGTACGCGCCGTTCTTCCAGAAAATGCCATCCACGTGTGCGCGTGATGTGCGCGGGCGCGCCGATTGTGCTGCACCCATTGCCCAGCCATTTTCCAGAGAGTTGTGCGAAAACTGTGCCAGCTTTGTGCCTGGGGCACGAGAGTACCCACGCGTACGCGTGGTTGACGCGTGCGCGTCGTTTGGCTATTTTTCAATCCACGCGTTAGCGTGCATGACGCTTACGCATCGATGAGTTTTTGAGGCCATCCACGCGTGCGCGCGGAGTGCGCATACGCGTGGCCCTGTTTTCATCCCAAAGTTGATTTTTGAGTTTTAAAAGCCAAATTTCATACTTCTAAGCCTCCGATCTCACCACTTATGTCTTAAATCATTATGATATGTCTAGCTATGAGAAGAAGGGCTAGTGAATGTGGCAACTTGCGAGTGAAGCAAGGAAAAATGGATGATCAATGAGGATCAAGCATGATTATGTGAGATGCGGAGGATGGTGGTGGAAGTGCTTGTTATGCCATAGGCCGAAAGGCTGTAATTGTTAATGAAACGGCTGGTTATGGATTTAACCGTGAGCCGGATGGCTGGATTATTGCCGTGTTACGGTGGAGCCATGATTATGGCTATGTATAAATGCATATATAAGTTGTTGAATGAATC
>NC_029781.3:80416530-80416878 GCF_000817695.3 Arachis duranensis | reverse complement strand
ATTATTATGTATTATATATGTGGAAGCTGTTACCATGCTGGGGACCTCTGGTTCTCACCCATGCGGATTTTGTGGTTTTCAGATGCAGGACGTGAGGTTTCCCGCTGAGGCATGCTGGAGACTTCTATAATTGCGAAGATCCTTTGTTCTCAGGACTATGTCTTGGTTTATATGTTTTGCTTAGATGCTTTTATCTCCATTAAATAATACAACTGTGATGACTCCTCTTATGGGAGATTTTGGAGAATAGGTTTTATGTATTTGTGTCCCTTTGGGTTTCCTTTGGGGTTTTCCTTATTTTATCATATGTATATATTGTTATGCTCGGACCGGTTATCTTCGCAGCCG
>NC_029781.3:80416229-80416492 GCF_000817695.3 Arachis duranensis | reverse complement strand
TTGAGTCTTGATATTCCTGTTTTTGACACTCCTTTGTATATATATAATCACGCATTGGTTATCCTTGTTCGTTACGTTATCAATCGGAGTGTTGCGCTTTCGAGTTGCGATTTTTGTTTACCCTTTTTTTTTACAAAGGCTCCTAGTTATAATCAGTCATTCATACTACTATACGTAATAATTTTTATTCTAGAGGTCGTAATACCTTGCCATCTCTGAATTATGACTTAAGCATAAGACTCTGTATGGTAGGGTGTTACAGT
>NC_029781.3:80415342-80416050 GCF_000817695.3 Arachis duranensis | reverse complement strand
GGTGCATCAAGACCACTTCTATGAAGTTGTGGCCATGAAGAAGGTGATCCCCGAGGTCCCTTTCAAGCTCAAAAAGAGTGATTATCCGGAGATCCGACATGAGATCCAAAGAAGAGGTTGGGAAGTTCTTACCAACCCCATTCAACAAGTCAGAATCTTAATGGTTCAAGAGTTCTATGCTAATGCATGGATCACCAAGAACCATGATCAAAGTGTGAACCCGGATCCAAAGAATTGGCTTTCAATGGTTCGGGGGAAATGCTTAGATTTTAGTCCAGAAAATGTAAGGTTGGCATTCAACTTGCCCATGATGCAAGGAGATGAACACCCTTACACTAGAAGGGTCAACTTTGATCAAAGGTTGGACCAAGTCCTCATAGACATTTGTGAATAGCGCACTCAATGGAAGAGAGATTCAAGAGGGAAGCCGGTTCAACTGAGAAGGCATGACCTCAAGCCCGTGGCTAGGGGATGGTTGGAGTTTATCCAACGCTCAATCATTCCCACTAGCAACCGGTTTGAAGTTACTATAGACCGGGCCATCATGATTCATAGCATCATGATTGGAGAGGAAATAGAAGTTCATGAGGTTATATCCCAAGAACTTTATAAGGTGGCGGACAAGTCCTCTACCTTGGCAAGCATAGCCTTCCCTCATCTCATTTGTCACCTCTGTTATTCAGTGGGAATTGACATAGAGGGAGACAC
>NC_029781.3:80414305-80415095 GCF_000817695.3 Arachis duranensis | reverse complement strand
CCTTAAAGTTATGAATGTCCTATGAATCCATCACCTTTCTTAAATAAAATATGTTCTTAATTGAAAAAGAGTAGAATTGCATGAATTTTGAATTTTATAACAGTTTAATTATTTTGATGTGGTGGCAATACTTTTGTTTTCTGAATGTATGCTTGAACAGTGCATATGTCTTTTGAATTTGTTGTTCATGAATGTGGGCTCTTGAAAGAATGATGAAAAAGGAGACATGTTATTGAGGATCTGAAAAATCATAAAAATGATTCTTGAAGCAAGAAAAAGCAGTGAATTCAAAAAAAAAGAGAGAGAGAAAAAAGAAAAAGAAATAATAAAGTTGTCCAAGGCAAAAAGAGTGTGCTTAAGAACCCTGGACACCTCTAATTGGGGACTCTAGCAAAGCTGAGTCACAATCTGAAAAGGTTCACCCAGTTATGTGTCTGTGGCATGTATGTATCCGGTGGTAATACTGGAAGACAGAGTGCTTTGGGCCACAGCCAAGATTCATAAAAGTAGCTATGTTCAAGAATCATCATACTTAACTAGGAGAATCAATAACACTATCTGGATTCTGAGTTCCTATAGAAGCCCATCATTCTGAATTTCAAAGGATAAAGTGAGATGCCAAAACTGTTCAGAGGCAAAAAGCTAAAAGCCCCGCTCATCTAATTAATACTGATCTTCATATATGTTTTTGGAATTCACTGCATATTCTCTTCTTTTTATCTTATTTGATTTTCAGTTGCTTGGGGAAAAGCAACAATTTAAGTTTGGTGTTGTGATGAACGGATAATTT
>NC_029781.3:80413586-80414184 GCF_000817695.3 Arachis duranensis | reverse complement strand
TAGTTTTTATTATATTTTTATTAGTTTTTAGTTAAAATTCACTTTTCTGGACTTTACTATGAGTTTGTGTGTTTTTCTGTGATTTCAGGTATTTTCTAGCTGAAATTGAGGGACTTGAGCAAAAATCTGATTCAGAGACTGGAAAGGACTGCAGATGCTGTTGGATTCTGACCTCCCTGCACTCAAAGTTGATTTTCTGGAGATACAAAAGCCCAATTGGCGCGCTCTCAACTGCGTTGGAAAGTAGACATCCTGGGCTTTCCAGCAATGTATAATAGTCCATACTTTGCCCGAGATTTGATGGCCTAAACAGGCGTTCCAAGTCAGCTCAAGAATTTTGGCGTAAAACGCCGGAACTGGCACAAGAATGGGAGTTAAACCCCCAAACTGGCACAAAAGCTAGCGTTTAACTCCAAGAAAAGTCTCTACATGAAAATGCTTCAATTCTCAGCCCAAGCACACACCAAGAGGGCCCGGAAGTGGATTTTTACGTCATGTACTCATTTTTGTAAACCCTAGGCTACTAGTTCTCTACAAATAGGACCTTTTACTATTGTATTTTCATCTTTTGATCACTTTAGATCTTAGGATCATCTTT
>NC_029781.3:80408472-80413491 GCF_000817695.3 Arachis duranensis | reverse complement strand
TTCTTATGTATTTTCAACGGTGGAGTTTCTACACACCATAGATTAAGGTGTGGAGCTCTGCTGTACCTCGAGTATCAATGCAATTACTATTGTTCTTCTATTCAATTCAGCTTATTCTTGTTCTAAGATATCACTTGTTCCTCAACTTGATGAATGTGATGATCCGTGACACTCATCATCATTCTCACCTATGAACGTGTGCCTGACAACCACCTCCGTTCTACCTTAGATTGAATGGATATCTCTTGGATCCCTTAATCGGAATCTTCGTGGTATAAGCTAGAATTAATGGCGGCATTCAAGAGAATCCGGAAGGTCTAAACCTTGTCTGTGGTATTCTGAGTAGGATTCAAGGATTGAATGATTGTGACGAGCTTCAAACTCACGATTGTGGGGTGTTAGTGACAGACGCAAAAGAATCACTGGATTCTATTCCGACATGATCAAGAAACGACAACTGAATAGCCGTGCTGTGACAGAGCGCGTTGAACATTTTCACTGAGAGGACGGGACTGTAGCCATTGACAACGGTGGTGCCCAACATACAGCTTGCCATGGAAAGGAGTAAGAAGGATTGGATGAAGACAGTAGGAAAGCAGAGAGACAGAAGGGACAAAGCATCTCCACACGCTTATCTGAAATTCTCACCAATGAATTACATAAGTATCTCTATCTTTATTTTATGCTTTATTCATAAATCATTCATAACCATTTGAATCTGCCTGACTGAGATTTACAAGATGACCATAGCTTGCTTCATACCAACAATCTCCGTGGGATCTACCCTTACTCGCGTAAGGTTTATTACTTGGAGGACCTAGTTGCACTTGCTGGTTAGTTGTGCGAAGTTGTGATAAAGAGTTGAGATTGCAATTGAGCGTACCATGTTGATGGCGCCATTGATGATCACAATTTCGTGCACCAGACACTACACCAAATGATACTCCTCAACTTAACAACGAAAAGGATTCTCCAAACGCAGGACCCATAGAGGCGCTTCAAGATCGATTAAAGCAACTCGAGAAAGAAGCCCAACATCAACGCAAAAAAGAAGAGGATCTACATCGGGAGATAAGGCGACACCGGGAATTAGAAGATAAGCTTCTAAAACTCGAAGCCGATCTCAAAACCAAAGCTACTCGATCCACTCCAGAGGATAGCTCTCGCAAGGATCAAGATCCATTCACCAGGGAAATCATGAAGACCAAAATCCCAAAGGACTTCACACTTCCGGATATGACTCTGTACGACAGCAATTCAGACCCCAACCATCACCTCAGCCATTTCAGTAGAAGAATGTACCTCACTAACACCTCGGATGCAGTTCGCTGCAAAGCCTTTCCAACAACTCTTACCAAGACAGCCATTAGATGGTTCGACAGCCTACCTCCAAAGTCCATCTCGAGCTTCGACGACCTGGCCGAAAAATTCCTGGCCAGATTTTCCATACAAAAAGATAAGGCTAAACACGCCGCCAGCCTACTAGGGATCAAGCAAGGAGATCGGAAAAATCTTCACGCACCCAGCCTACTAGGAATCAAGCAAGGAGATCGGGAGAGTCTTCGTAACTACATGAAAAGATTCAACAAAACATGCATGGACATACAAAGTCTACCAACAGAAGCTGCCATTATGGGCCTCATAAATGGCCTACGAGAAGGACCTTTTAGCCAATCTATATCTAAGAAATATCCTGCATCCCTGGACGAAGTACAAGAACGGGCGCAGAAGTACATCAACGTGGAGGAGAATTCACGACTTGGGGAAGCCTCGAGGTTTGGTTCCGCCTACCGAGACAAAGATAAAGAATCCAAGGAAAAGGAAGATCGCTCCGGGGAAAAAATCAAAAAATATCATAACTACACCCCTCTTAGGGTATCCTTGGTAGATGTTTACAAAGAAGTCTGCCATACAGAAAAAATACCCCCAGCTCGGCCACTCAAAGGCAAAAGAGGAGGAGGAAATCGGAACGAATACTGTGAGTATCATCGAGTCCGAGGACATTCCACCAACGAATGCTTCAACTTGAAAAATGTCATAGAAAAATTACCATGTCGAAGGAAAGAAGGAGGCACCATACATCCCAGCAATTACGTTTACCAAAGAAGACGCATCCGGAATCATCTCAGGACACGACGATCCCATGGTCATCACTATCATACTGGCAAACGCCAACCTCCACCGTACATTAATTGACCAAGGAAGCTCTGCCGACATCTTATTCAAAACTGCCTTCGACAAGCTCGGTTTAGAAGAAAAAGAGCTAAGAGCATACCCGAACAGCCTGTTCAAACTTGGGGATACCCCAGTACAACCACTGGGATACGTATCGCTACACACAACCTTCGGAAAGGGGAACCAATCCAGAACACTCAAGATAGACTACATCGTGGTCAACGTAAGCTCTGCCTATAATGCCTTAATAGGTCAGACAACGTTAAACCAACTCGGCGCAATAGTTTCAACTCCACATCTATGTATGAAATTTCCAACTGCAGAAGGGATAGCTACAATAAAAGCAGATCAAAGGATGGCGCGTCGCTGTTATAACGAAAGTCTAAACCCTAGAGGCGAAGGAGAAGAATTCCACACAATCGAACTTGGTGGAGTTCAGAGGTGAGAAGAACTCCGTCCACAGCCCGAAGGTGAAGTAGAGAAAGTTCAGATCGGAGACACCTCGGATAAGACAACTAATATTGGCACAATCCTGAAAGGAGACGCAAAGGAATCACTCATACAGTTCCTACGAGATAATGTTGATCTCTTCGCATGGAAAGCCGCCGACATGCCAGGCATAGATCCCGAACTGATGAGCCACAAGTTGGCAATCTATCCGGGATCCCAGCCAGTACAACAAAGACAAAGAAAACTCGGACCAGAACGGTCTCAGGCTGTGGCAGAACAGGTGCAAGCACTGCTAGAGCCAGGATTCATAAGAGAAGTTAAGTACCCACTATGGCTAGCAAACGTCGTCTTGGTGAAAAAGTCAAATGGGAAGTGGCAAATGTGCACGACTACACCGACCTCAACAAAGCCTGCCCAAAAGATCCTTATCCACTCCCAAGCATCGATGCTCTAGTAGACGCCTCATCGGGATATAAGTATCTCTCATTTATGGACGCATACTCGGGGTACAACCAGATCCCAATGTATCCACCGGATCAAGAAAAAACCTCGTTTCTAACACCCAAAGCAAACTATTGCTACATCGTAATGCTTTTCGGCCTTAAGAACGCGGGAGCTACTTATCAAATGCTAATGAATAAGGTCTTCTCAGACCACATTGGAAAAATCATGGAGGTCTACATGGATGACATGTTGATAAAGACACAAAGTGAAGAGACATTACTAACCGACTTGGTTCAAGTGTTCGACACCATACGGAAGCATGGCATGCGACTTAACCTAACTAAATGCACCTTCGCAGTGGAAGCAGGTAAGTTCTTGGGCTTTATGCTCAGACAAAGAGGAATCGAGGCAAATCCAGATAAATGCCAGGCCATACTCAACATGAAGAGCCCAACCTGCGTCAAAGAGGTACAACAACTCAATGGGAGATTGGCGGCCTTGTCCAGATTCCTAGCAGGGTCAGTGATAAGATCCCTCCCTTTCTACGCTACTTTAAGGAAGGGAAAAAACTTCGAGTGGACAACGGAATGCGAGCAAGTCTTCCGAGACTTCAAAGAATTCTTGGGACGGCCACCTATCTTATCTCGACCACGAGAAGAAGAACCACTCATATTATACCTCGCAGTAGGAAGTCAGGCAATAGCCTCAACACTAATTAAAGAAGACGAAGGTGGGTAACAACCCGTCTACTTCATTAGTAAAGCACTGCAGGGGTCAGAGCTGAACTACCAGAAAATAGAGAAGTTTGCCTACGCTCTCATACTAACATCCCGACGACTTCGCCTGTACTTCCAAGCTCATACCATTAAAGTTCGGACCAACCAGCCCATAAAGGGGATATTGCAGAAAACAGATCTAGCAGGAAGAATCCTACAATGGGCAATCGAATTGTCTGAGTTTGACCTCCAATACGAGGCGCGGATAGCCATTAAGTCATAATACCTAGCCAACTTCATTGCAGAATTCACAGACACCCCGGAGATCCCCATAGAGTGGAATATATACATGGACGGTTCCTCGAATAAAACCAGAAGCGGTGCAGGTGTGATAATCGAAAGCAACCAAGGAACCCAACTTGAGCTTTCCCTCAAATTCGGATTCCCGGCCTCAAACAACCAAGCGGAATACGAAGCGTTATTAGCTGGTTTGAAGCTGGCTAGGGAGGTTGGAGCTCAGAAACTCAACATCTACAGTGATTCACAAGTCGTTATCTCACAAATAACAGAGAGCTACCAAGCCAAAGACCCTACCATGAAAAAATATTTGGATAAAACCAAGGAACAGCTCAGACAACTCGGGGAATATAAGATCTACCACATACCCCGCAAGCAAAACGCTCGAGCTGACGAACTCTCAAAACTAGCCAGCACCAAACCAGGGGACAACAATAGAAGCCTCATCCAGAAAATACTGCAGAACCCGTCAATATCAGAAGAAGAAAAAGTCCTAACCATAACAGGTCGGGATCAATAATGGATGACTCCCATAATTAACTACCTCAAAACAGAAGCGCTCCCTGGTGCACAAAATTGCAATCACACTTTTGCAACTCCGCACAACTAACCAGCAAGTGTACTGGGTCGTCCAAGTAATACCTTGCGTGAGCAAAGGTCGATCCCACAGAGATTGTCGGCTTGAAGCAAGCTATGGTTATCTTGTAATTCTTAGTCAGGATATTAGAAATTATCAGGATTGATTGTGAAAAGCAAAAGAACATGAAATGATTACTTGTTTTGCAGTAATGGGGAATAGGTTGAGGTTTGGAGATGCTCCATCTTCTGGATCTCTGCTTTCCTACTGTCTTCTTCTTCAAACACGCAAGTCTCCTTCCATGGCAAGATGTATGCAAGGGTTTCACCGTTGTCAGTGGCTACCTCCCATCCTCTCAGT
>NC_029781.3:80404050-80404991 GCF_000817695.3 Arachis duranensis | reverse complement strand
ACTGCACCAATGGCATGGTCACTGGCATCACACATTAGTTCAAATGGTAATGTCCAATCTGGTGCAGAGATGACTGGTGCTGTGACCAACTTAGCTTTCAGGGTCTCAAATGCCTGCAGACACTGTGTGTCAAACACAAATGGAGTGTCAGCAGCTAGCAGGTTACTCAAAGGTTTTACAATTTTCGAAAAATCCTTTATAAACCTTCTGTAGAATCCTGCATGCCCCAGAAAGCTTCTGATTGCTTTAACATTGGCAGGTGGTGGTAATTTTTCAATTACATCTACCTTTGCCTTATCCACCTCTATTCCCTTGCTTGAAATTTTGTGCCCAAGGACAATTCCCTCAGTCACCATAAAGTGACACTTCTCCCAGTTTAAAACCAGGTTAGTCTCTTGGCACCTTTTCAAGACAAGTGTTAGGTGATTAAGACAGGAGCTAAATGAGTCTCCATATACTGAAAAGTCATGACAGGACCTGAATGAGTCTCCATATATTGAGAAGTCATCCATGAAGACTTCCAGGAATTTCTCCACCATATCAGAGAAGATGGATAACATGCATCTCTGAAAGGTTGCAGGAGCATTACACAGACCAAAAGGCATCCTCCTGTAGGCAAACACGCCAGAAGGGCAAGTAAATGCTGTTTTCTCTTGGTCCTGAGGGTCTACTGCAATTTTGTTGTAGCCTGAATAGCCATCCAAAAAGCAGTAATAATCATGACCAGCTAGTCTTTCTAGCATTTGGTCTATGAATGGTAAAGGAAAATGATCCTTTCTGGTGGCTGTATTGAGCCTTCTGTAGTCAATATGCGCCACCCTGTGACTGTCCTTGTAGGAACCAGTTCATTTTTTTCATTATGAACTACTGTCATGCCTCCCTTTTTGGGAACAACTTGGACAGGGCTCACCCAGGGGCTATCAGAAATAGGATAAATAATC
>NC_029781.3:80401638-80403943 GCF_000817695.3 Arachis duranensis | reverse complement strand
TGTGGTTGGACCATTGGTTTGGCATTATCCTCCAACAGGATCTTGTGCATGCATCTAGTTGGGCTAATGCCCTTAAGATCACTTATGGACCACCCAAGAGCTGTCTTGTGTGTCCTTAGCACTTGAATCAGTGCTTCCTCTTCCTGTGAATTTTAAGCATAGCTTATAATCACTGGAAAAGTGTCACCCTCTCCCAGAAATGCATATTTCAGGGATGATGGTAGTGGTTTGAGTTCAGGCTTGGGAGGTTTATCCTCCTTCTGAGGAATTTTCGAAAATTCCTTTACCTCCTCTAGTTCTTCTTGATCAGGTTGAGCATCCTTGAAGATGTCCTCAAGCTCTTATTCTAGGCTTTCAGTCATATTGATCTCTTCTACCAGAGAGTCAATAATGTCAGCGCCCATGCAGTCATTTGGTGTGTCTGGATGCTGCATAGCTTTTACAGCATTCAACTTGAACTCATCCTCACTGACTCTCAAGGTTACTTCCCCTTTTTGTACATCAATGAGAGTTCGTCCAGTTGCTAGGAACTTTTTCAGTTTCTCTCCAATCCTTCTTATGACTTAAGATTTCTTTCATGAACTTAGCATAAGAAGGTATTTGCTCAAGTGCCTCTGCAAACGGAATCTTTATTTCAAGAGTCCTGAGATAGTCTGCAAAGCGGGTAAATTGCTTATCTTGTTCCGCTTGGCGGAGTTTTTGAGGATAAGGCATCTTGGCTTTATATTCTTCAACCTTAGATGCTGCAGGTTTATTCCTTACAGAAGTGGTTGAAGAAGCCTTGTTAGAGGGACTACTGTCAGCACTCTCAGGTGTCTGATTCTCCCCAGGCGTCTGAACGCCAGGATTGGGAGGAAATTGGGCGTTTAAGTCCAGCTTTTCCCCCTTTTCTGGCGTTTGAACGCCAGAACTGGGCAAGGAATGGGCGTTTAACGCCAGCTTTCCTTCCCTTTCTGGCGTTTGAACGCCAATAATATTCCTCTCTGGGCTCTTACTGTCCTCAGAGGGATTTTGCACAGTGGTTTGGTTATCCTCTGTCAATTGTTCCTTGTTTGGCTTTTTGCTCTTCTGAGCAGTGTTATTCAGGGTCTTCCCACTCCTCAATTGAACTGCTTGACATTCCTCTATTATCTGTTTAGATATTTGTTGTTTTGCTTGATTCAACTGCAGTTCTATGCTCTTGTTAGCAACTTTAGTTTCATAGAGCATCTCTTTAAAGTCTGCTAACTGTTCTGTCATCAGGAACAATTGTTGATTAAGCTCAGTTATCTGTTCTTGAGGACTAGGGTCAGTGACTACTGCCATGACTCTTGCTGTAGGTTGGTTATTCAACCACCTTTTAGCTTGATCTTTTACAGCAAATGGAAACAGTAATAGTCTGTAGACATCCTGATCTACCTCTTTATCATGTACTGTGTCAGCAATTTGTAAGAACTGTGCTAGAAACTCAGTAGGCTCTTCCTGTGGAAGACCGGAATACTGGCAATTTTGCTGCACTATGATAATGAGTTGAGGATTTAGCTCAAAGCTGCTTGCTTTGATGGGAGGTGTACATATGCTACTCCCATATGCAGCTGTAATGGGGTTAGCATATGACCCCAAAGTCCTTCTGGACTGATTAATTCCACTTAGGTCCATAATGGACAAAAGGGAAATGATAATGATTGTAAGTGGATAAATTTTGTTTTTTTTTGAATTAAACGAAAAAAAATAAAATAAAACAAAAGAAAATTAAAGAGAAAATTCGAAAATCAAAAAGAAAATAAGATCAAAGCAAATTGAGAACTGAATCAATTAGTTGATCAAAAAGATTTTGAAAGCAGCAATTAAAAAGATATGATTGAAAAAATTTTTATGAAAAAGATTTGATTCTTAAAAAGAGGAAAGAGAAAAACACAAAAAGACACCAAACTTAAAATTTTTAGAAAATCAAACACACAGTTTTCGAAAATTTTTAAGGGAAAAACACAAAGAGGACACCAAACTTAGAATTTTTGTAAATCAAAAAGGGACTAAAAACATGCAAAAATCGAAAATCAAAAGAAAAACAAAAGCATGCAGTTGACACCAAACTTAGAATATGAAACTAGACTCAACTAAAAGACTCTAAACCAACAAAAATAAAACAGTCCTAATCTAAGCAACAAGATAAGCCGTCAGTTGTCCAAACTCGAACAATCCCCGGCAACGGCGCCAAAAACTTGGTGCACGAAATTGCAATCACACTTTTGCAACTCCGCACAACTAACCAGCAAGTGTACTGGGTCGTCCAAGTAATACCTTGCGTGAGCAAGGGTCGATCCCA
>NC_029781.3:80390280-80400547 GCF_000817695.3 Arachis duranensis | reverse complement strand
CCTGAAATCACAGAAAAACACACAAACTCATAGTAAAGTCCAAAAAAGTGAATTTTAGCTAAAAACTAATAAAAATATACTAAAAACTAACTAGATTATACTAAAAACATACTAAAAACAATGCCAAAAAGCATACAAATTATCCGCTCATCACTCCCCACAGATGAAAAGGAGGCAAAGAGGTTAAAAAGGGAGGCACAGTACTACACTATCATAAACAACACCCTATACAAAAGAGGGATCTTAATACCATTGTTAAAATGCGTACCGACCTCCAATACAAAGGGAATCTTGGAGAAAGAGGCAAAGAGGCTGAAAAGGGAGGCACAGTACTACACTATCATAAACAACACACTATACAAAAGAGGAATATCAACACCTTTATTAAAATGCGTACCGACTTCTAACACAAAGGAAGTCTTGGAGGAAGTACACAGCGGTATTTGTGGCAATCATCTCGGAGCGCAAGCTCTCACCAAAAAGGTACTCCGGGCGGGATTCTATTGGCCAACTCTACGAAAGGGAGCTATAGAATTTGTAAAGACATGTCCACCATGTCAGAAGCATGCTAACTTTCACATCGCCCCGCCAGAAAAATTCATCAGCGTGATCTCACCCTGGCCATTTGCAAAGTGGGATCTCGATCTTCTCAGACCCTTTCTCCAGGGATTGGGACAAGTCAAATTCCTCATAGTAGGGGTAGATTATTTCACAAAATGGATTGAGGCAGAACCCCTAGCCAACGCCACTGCTGAAAGAAGCCGGAAATTCCTATATAGGAACATCATTACAAGGTTCGGGGTCCCATACTCCATCACCACAGATAATGGCACCCAATTCACCGATGCAGGCTTCAGAAAACTAGTGGCCGACTTGAATATAAAACACCAGTTCACCTCCGTCGAACATCCCCAAGCCAATGGACAAGCCGAAGCGGCCAACAAAGTCATATTGGCCAGGCTGAAACGGAGACTGTAAGAAGCAAAGGGAGCTTGGGCCGAGGAACTTCCACAAGTCCTATGGGCGTATCGAACAACCCCCCATTCTACTACAAACGAAACACCATTTCGATTAGCATACGGAGTGGAGGCAATGATTCCAATAGAAGTCGAGGAAGGGTCTCCCCGAGTAGTCCACTACAATGAACAAACCAACTCTCAACTTCAAAGAGAAGAGCTCGACCTATTTCCAGAAATCCAAAAAAGAGCTCGGATCAGAGAAGAAGTACTAAAGCGGCGAATGGCTTCTAGGTATAATCAAAAGGTAGTGCCAAGAGGTTTCATTGAGAACGACCTCATCTTAATCCGAAATGATATTGGAACAACTCGACTCGGAGATGGAAAGCTGGCAGCTAGGACCCTACCGAGTCATAGAAGTACTTGGGAAGGGCTACTACCGACTGTCCGAACTCGATGGACGAGAGCTTCCCAGATCATGGCACGCCTGTAACCTAAGAAGGTACTATAGCTAGGAAAGGTAAAAGATCTCATCACAAGATGCACTCTTTTTCCTGAAAAGGTTTTTTAATGAGGCATCAAGACTGAGATTTAATCCGACTTAAGGGTACGAAAAACTCCCGCATGTATATATTTACACTTTCTTTGAATAAAATACATTTCAGATATTCTACAAATTCCCAAGACGTATTAATCTGAAGCATTCATCGTCCGATTATAAAGCAATAGATCGACAGAAAGTGAAGAATAGATTCACTGTACGATCTCGATAGGAATCATCGTCCGACAAAGGTGAAAACGCGATTCACCTAAAGGACGATCAAACCAGGACAGAAACTACCATCTACAAATCAGCAAAGATGAACACAGAATAATGCAATAAGTTATCGAAAGTGATCCCAAAAAGAACCTGATGAGGTCTTATGGATTTCTATATAATAACTTAAAAAGACTGGCCGACACTATTATCAGCAAATCCCTGGAAAGAGGTCTGGCCAACCCTATTAAAGAGGAATTGCTATAACTTAGAAGAGATCGACCTAACAAAGTCGGTCTCCTACAAGACAAGTTATAAAAGTAATCCCTAAAAGAGACCTAACAAAGGTCCAAGAAAGAGGATTACAAAAATAACTTAGAAGAGATCGACCTAACGAAGTTGGTCTCCTACAAGACAAGTTATAAAAGAAATCCCTGAAAGAGACCTGACAAAGGTCCAAGAAAGAGGATTACAAAAATAACTTAGAAGAGATCGACCTAACGAAGTCGGTCTCCTACAAATACAAGTTATAAAAGTAATCCCTGAAAGAGACCTAACAAATGTCCAAGAAAGAGGATTACAAAAATAACTTAGAAGAGATCGACCTAACGAAGTCGGTCTCCTACAAGACAAGTTATAAAAGTAATCCCTGAAAGAGACCTGACAAAGGTCCAAGAAAGAGGAATACAAAAATAACTTAGAAGAGATCAACCTAACAAAGTCGGTCTCCTACAAGACAAGTTATAAAAGTAATCCCTAAAAGAGGCCTAACAAAGGTCCAAGAAAGAGGATTACAAAAATAACTTAGAAGAGATCGACCTAACGAAGTCGGTCTGCTACAAGACAAGTTATAAAAGTAATCCCTGAAAGAGACCTGACAAAGGTCCAAGAAAGAGGATTACAAAAATAACTTAGAAGAGATCGACCTAACAAAGTCGGTCTCCTACAAGACAAGTTATAAAAGTAATCCCTGAAAGAGGCCTAACAAAGGTCCAAGAAAGAGGATTACAAAAATAACTTAGAAGAGATCGACCTAACGAAGTCGGTCTCCTACAAGACAAGTTATAAAAGTAATCCCTGAAAGAGACCCAACAAAGGTCCAAGAAAGAGGATTACAAATATAACTTAGAAGAGATCGACCTAACGAAGTCGGTCTCCTACAAGATAAGTTATAAAAGTAATCCCTGAAAGAGACCTGACAAAAGTCCAAGAAAGAGGATTACAAAAATAACTTAGAAGGGGACCAACACAAAGAAATCGGTTATGGGGCGCTAAAAATACAAGCAAAAGCGAGAAAACCGAGAAACAAGTCAGACCCTTACAGTCACGGCCTCAAAGGATCCAAGTTACAAACAATAAGTACAAAAGCAATCCAAAGTGGTCAAGCAGCAAGATTCCAACACTCTCAGAAACCAGAAGAGATACCATGTTAAAGCGCAATAAAAGCATAGTATAATAAAGTTTCAAGAGGCCACCAAAATCTACCTCAGAAAGCTACTTTTGTTTTTCAAAGTAAAAGTTGCCAGGCAGGCAACTAAAAAGCGTCAGCAGTTAAACAAAATGATAAAACAGTTCAGAAGCCCACAAACCGGGCTATTTACACAAATACTTAAAAAGAAGATGAGCAAAGATCGGGAGCCTTCCCGGCAGCATCAGTACGGGGAAAAGGAGGGCGAGTCTGAATAGGCACAACATCTACAGTTCCCTCATCCCGGTTTAGAATCTGACAATCCGGATCAGACATAACTAGAGGAACCAAGGAGGTCGACACCTTGATAGAAGGCACTGGGGGAGGTTCAACATCATTATCATCCTGGTCATCAGGGACAATTTTACCATCTCTCACAACATTGTCCAGGCTGAAGAAAGTAAGATCGGCCTCAGGAGCAATAACCTGAACCTGCTCCTTCAGGTTCTCATAGGCAGCAGTTACACTACCAACGAGATGACCCTGGAGCTAGGAGTAATCAGCTCGGACGTTCTCCAACTCCTCCTTCAGACGCATTCCCTCCCGATAAGATGTGACATAGCTATCCTTATGCCTCAGTGCCGTGTCTTCAGCCAGCCTCACAGAGGTAGCCAAAGAGAGGGAACTCACCTTCTCATTCTCCAGATTTTTTCCAACTTGGCCACCTTCACTTCAAGCTCCTCCTTCAAGCCTTTTATCCGATCAAACTCCCGTTTGGCCTCCTCCATAAAAGCTTTGGTGGCATGGAGAGGAAGAATTTGAGCAGTTCGATGCAGGGCCGCTCCCATGTGTGCCATCTTGATACTACTTCGAGTTATATAATCAAAATGATTAAGAAGTGACACGTCATCCATAGGGAGGACACCATAAGGACTGATTTGTTGATCTACAAACTCGACCGCATCAAAGTCAGGAACATCAAGGTTGAAAGGCTCAATTATTTTTTGCTTCTTACTAGGAGGAGCACCAGAAGCAGCAGCAGAAGTCTGTGGAGGATCGACCAGAGGAACCCGAGGAATAGGAAGTGCTTTCCTCGGCCCGGGAGAACTCGGCATAGGAGGTTTCACTGGAACCTGAGAAGATCCCTCTCCGGCCACCTTGGCCGAGATATTTTTAGCAGCAGTTGCCTTCTTTGCCTTTTTGAAGGCCTTCATGGAGTCATTGTTTTTTGACATCTCTGCAAATACAGAATCAGCCATAGTAAAGGGTTAAAATTACAAGAAGAGGAATCAAAACTAAGAAAACAAGTATAGAAACAAGTCAGACAAGTACTCAAAATAGTCCGAACCAAGGACGGGTCATTCAAAAACCTTTTTGTATCAAGATGGGGTGGTTCCCCCCATAAATCCTCAATAACAACAACAAAGGCACGCTCAACCTCGTCAAGCATCCCCCATGTATACCGAGACACTCTCACATTTTTCTGCCACTCTAGAGGGAAAAAAGACTCATCATTTTCATCAAGAAAAAAGGGGCGGGCCCCCTCGACAGCACGAACTCTAAAGAAGTAATTCTTAAAATCCTTAAAGGACTCGTCATACATGGCGAAAACTTTATGGCCCTGGGCAGACCTGAAAAAAACCCAGGAAGCTTTCTTTTTAGAAGAACCAGCAGGCTTGGCAGAAACAAACAGATAAAGGAAAAGAGTCTGAGAAGGTGTTACGCCTAACTCTTGGCAAAGTAGCTGAAAGATCTTGACAAAACCCCAGGAATTCGGGTGAAGCTGGGATGGGGCAATGTTACACGACCACAACAGGTCGGTCACGAAAGCAGTAAAAGGAAAAGTAAAGTCCAACTGACTAAAGAAATATTCATAGGCATAGAAGAAAGGATGCTCTCCCTCGATGGAGGTAGGAAAACAAACCCTTTCATCAGAATCAGGAGCGACAAGCTCATAATCCCTCTCCCGGGCACTATTACCACAGATCCTATGACGCTTCCTCAGCTCTACGCAAAATTCAGCATCCACAACAAAGACACACATCAAGACAAGGGAGTCCAGCCAATCGGACATCCCCTCGGGAACTTTGGAAGACATCTCTACAATGTTATTGCGAGAAGACATGAGGCCAACTAATCCTACAATAAGAAAAGAAGATGGGATTACTAAAAACATCTCGGACGAAGGACAAAACAACTCGATTAATATGACACAGGCGAACAAACAGAAAAGGAAAACCCCAAGACTCAAACCAAAGTCCTGGGGCATCCTTTGGAGGCAGTAACAAAGCAAGGTTTTCAGGAAAAATCTACAGCTCGCATCCCAGCATCTCTCAAACAAGAAAAGAAGACTTCAAACAAACAAAGCATTTCGAAAAAGGAAAGTAAAAACACAAAAATCATCAAAGCCACTATCTTTCTACAGTCTACCAGCAAAGAGCATTGTCAACAACACCAAGCAGAAAATCATCAAAAACACAACCTTTTGCAGACTCAAGCAAAAACCCTAAAAAGTATCAAGAGGAAGTCAAGAAAAATGCACTCCAAGCAAAAAGCAAACTATAGGTATCATTATCTCCCACAAAGGTACAGCAACAAGGATCTTTTGAAATTAAGGAGCAAGAGACAGTTTTTCCAAAAATAACAGCCAGAAGCAACAATAGAACATGCAAACCCCTGGGAAACCGCAAAGAAGAAACACCAAGAATACGCAAAGAAGAAAAAACACATTACAGCGACAAGAAAACACAAGATCATAAGAAAGGTTCAAACTTTTTCGACATTCAAGCAAATATCAACAATTTACCAGAGAATTAAAGACAAAGCAAAATGAAAAGAAAATGGAACCAACCTGGAAAAAAGTGGGAAGCTTCAGAAAAGTTGGAGATGGAGAGACAGAATCACCGATCATTGAATGATGCTGCAACACAAGAAAAGCAAAATGTGGGCGAAAGACAGAGAGCGAGAGAACGAATGAAGAAGTTACGAAGAGGAGCGAAGAAGGGAAACCATTTTCTGATCGCAAATTCAAAATAAAAGGCCACAAGGAAAAATGAGGCAATTAATACCAATTAATGAAGGTATTAAACCCTCGCACGTTCCCAAAGCGCTGATATAAAAGCATGCGCTTTTAGAGAAAAATGTTCCACATTCAAAAAGCTTCTACAAAGGAATCGACAAAATGCTTGAGTTCGGCTTCACTAGAGAAGGACCGAAGTCAAGGACTCAACCTCAAAAAAGAAGACCGAGCTCAAGCAGGGGCACTGTTCATACCCTGGGTCGAGCTATCTGAGTTCAGTAGCAAAGCGACCGACCTCTTTAGGTCAAGCAGACCGACTTCTTCGAAAAGAAATCGGCCAAATCGACAGGAAAGCCCAAAGAAGGGCCCAACTCAAGGAATACGACCCCGATCCAAAGGTAGCCCAAGCCTATAGAGATAAGGGCGGTTCCATGGAAGATAAGCTGATCTCGACAAAAGATAAGATAAGATAAGATAATTAACTTATCTTATCCAAAGAAGGTCACATCTCACCATTATAAATACACTGGAGCACCCAGGTATAACTCATACTCTGATTCTACTCAATACCTGCTTAATACCCTTGCTAACTTAAGCATCGGAGTCCCTTGCAGGTACCCCCCACCCTCCGAGGACGAAGGATCAGCACTACCACCAAGTCCAACAATTCGGACACAGCAACTTCGACCATTACAGAAGATCTCATCCGAGATCGACCTACAGTTTCAGGTAACCCTCAGAACAGTTTCCTTTTTTGAGTATTGAGAATAAGGGTAAAGACTTCAGAGCTAATCCTGCTAGAAACCTAGACAACACTAGTAACTTACCATTTAGTTGTTGTACCTCCTTGAGGCAAGTTGGACTTTTCATCTCCAATATTGTTGTGCACTTGTCCAGGTTAGCCTCAATGCCTCTTTGAGTGAGAATGAATCCCAAGAACTTTTTGGTTCCTACAGCAAAGGTGCATTTTAAAGGATCAATCTCATCTCATGCTTCCTTATCGTGGAGAAAACCTCAGACAAGTTGGTCAAAAGAGTAAGGTCATCTTTGGTCTTGACGAACATATTGTCCATATATACCTTCATTAGTTTTTCAAGATGAGATTAAAATACCTTATTCATCAGTTGTTGGTATGTAGCTCCAACAATAGCTAGCCTTTGGAGTTATGAAAGAAGTTTTTTTTATTCGGCTTGTACATCAGGATCTGGTTGTATCCTAAGTATGCATCCATAAAAGATAGATATCTATACCCTGAAGCTTAGTCAACTAGGGCATCAATGTTGGGGAGACGGTATGGATCACTGGGGTAAGCTTTGTTAAGGTCGATGTAATCTATACACATCCTCCATTTTCTATTTTGCTTCTTTCCCAAGACCACATTAGCCAGCCGCAAAGGATACTTTACCTCCCTTGTAAACCTTACTTCTAATAAGGCTTGTACCTGTTCTTCTCTGCGTCCTTTCAAGGCCGAACTTTTGTCATTTTTTCTGAATAGGTCGAGAACTTGGATAAAAGGCGAGCTTGTGAGACATGAGGTCGGGATCTATACCAGGCATATCGGAGGTTTTCCAAGCGAAGAGGTCGGAATTCTTTGGTAAGACATTAACAATTTGTGCCATTAGACTTTCCTCCAAGTTGGCCCCATATGCTCATTGTCTTTCCTGCCTGATCTCCGATTTGTACCTTTTTTATCTTTCCTTCAAGTTGGGACATAGCTCTTTTCAAACTCGGACATTGCCGAGCTCAATAGTATTGACTTCTTTACCACTTGTACTACCTCTTAAGATGAGACTTTCATTGTAACACTTTCTTTGCAGTTTCTGGTCTTCCTTTACAGTGGCGATTTATCCTGCAATTGGGAACTTCATACATAGGTAGGGTGTAGAGACAACATCAGCTAGTCGCTTTAGGGTGGTCCAATGATTAAGGCATTATAAGCAGATATGACGTCAACCATGATGTAGTCAACACTTAAAGCTCTTGATCTCGTGCCTTTTTCAAAGGTGGCATATAGCGAGATGAAACCAACAGGTCAGATCGGTGTGTCCCCGAACCCAAAAAGATTGTCAAGATACGCTTTCAAACCCTTTTCTTCCAGTCCGAGCTTGTCAAAAACAGGTTTAAATGGTATGTGATGAGCGGATAATTTATACGCTTTTTGACATTATTTTTACATAGTTTTTAGTATGTTTTAGTTACTTTTAGTATAATTTTATTAGTTTTTATACAAAAATCACATTTCTGGACTTTACTATGAGTTTGTGTATTTTTCTGTGATTTCAGGTATTTTCTGACTGAAATTGAGGGACTTGAGCAAAAATATGATTCAGAGGCTGAGAAAGGATTGCATAAGCTGTTGGATTCTGACCTTCCTGCACTCGAAGTGAATTATCTGGAGCTACAGAAACCCAATTGGCTCACTCTCATTTTCGTTGAAAAGTAGACATCTTGGGCTTTCCATCAATGTATAGTAGTCTATACTTTTCATGAGATTTGATGGTCCAAACTGGCGTCAAAAAGCCCACCAAAGACCCTTTTCTGGCGTAAAACGCCAGAACTGGCACCAAAGCTGGAGTTAAACGCCCAAACTGACACCAAAGCTGGCGTTTAACTCCAAGAATGGAATATGTACATAAAAGCTTCAATGCTCACCCCAAGCACACACCAAGTGGGCCCTGAAAGTAGATTTCTGCACTATCTGCACTTAGTTACTCATTTTCTGTAAACCTAGGTTACTAGCTGAGTATAAAAACTACTTTTAGAGATTTATTTAGTATCTTTTGACATTCTCATCATCTTTGGTCTATCATATGTGTTTATGGAGGCTGGCCTCACGACCATGCCTAGACCTTGTTCTTATGTATTTTCAACGGTGGAGTTTCTACACCTCATAGATTAAGGTGAGGAGCTCTGCTGTTCCACATGAATTAATGCAAGTACTATTGTTTTTCCTTCAATTCACGACTACTTCTTCTCCAAGATATAATCTCATACTTAATTCAGTTAAGTCAAGACTGAAGGGGTGACCCGTGACAATCACCAACTATCTTCAGTAATCGCTTAGCCAATATCCGCGTGCCTGACAACCACAAAGCGGTCTACATGATGTTCAACGTAGTCATTGGATGCCAGCTAGAGTATATTCTCTTGGGTCTCTAATCAAAGATGCACATCGTCTCTCCTGACAACAGAGCATATGAATCTGAGATTAGAACCTTCGTGGTATAGGCTAGAACAATAGACAGCATTCCTGAGATCCGAAAAGTCTAAACCTTGTCTGTGTTATTCTGAGTAGGATCTGGGAAGGGATGACTGTGAAGAGCTTCAAACTTGCAAATGTTGGGCACAGTGACAGTGTGCAAAAGGACAATGGTTCTATTCCGACGCTAGCGAGAACCGACAGATGATTAGTCCTGCGGTAGCTGTGCCTGGTATTTTTCATCCGAGACGAGAAATCTGACAGTTGATTAGCCGTGCAGAAACAGTAGCCGGACTATTTTCACTGTGAGGATTCTACAGCTTGCCATGGAAGGGAGCATGCATGATTGGATGAAGGCAATAGGAAAGCAGAGGTTCAGAGGCAACAAAGCATCTCCAAACGCTTATCTGAAATTCCCACCAATGAATTACATAAGTATCTCTATCTTATTTTATGTTTTATTTATTTTTAATTATCAAAATCTCATAACCATTTGAATCCGTCTGACTGAGATTTACAAGATGACCATTGCTTGCTTCAAGCCGTCAATCTCCGTGGGATCGACCCTTACTCACGTAAGGTATTACTTGGACGACCCAGTGCACTTGCTGGTTAGTTGTGCAGAGTTGTGAAAAGTGTGATCACAATTTCGTGCACCAGTATGTTTGTGAACTTTATTGGTCCATCAAAGTTCTAGGTAGATAGACATTGACAAGGATTATTGTAATTATCACAGGAATGTCATGGCCCAGGGTCACTGGTGCGCGAAATTGTGAACAATACTTTTCACAACTCTCATAATCCCCGGTCATGAACCCCAAGAACTTGGTGTTCAATACCATGGCATTACACAACTTCGCACAACTAACCAGCAAGTGCACTGGGTCGTCCAAGTAATAAACCTTACGCGAGTAAGGGTCGATCCCAC
>NC_029781.3:80386982-80387512 GCF_000817695.3 Arachis duranensis | reverse complement strand
ACTTTGATCATGGTTCTTGGTGATCCATGCATTGGCATAGAACTCTTGAACCATCAAGATTCCGACTTGTTGAATGGGGTTGTTAAGAACTTCCCAACCTCTTCTTTGGATCTCATGTCGGATCTCCGGATATTCACCCTTTTTGAGTGAAAAAGGGACCTCGGGGATCACCTTTTTCAAGGCCACAACTTCATAGAAGTGGTCTTGATGCACCCTTGAGGTGAATCTTTCCATCTCCCATGACTCGGAGGTGGAAGCTTTTGCCTTCCCTTTCCTCTTTCTAGAGGTTTCTCCGGTCTTGGATGCCATAAATGGTTATGGAAAAACAAAAAGCAATGCTTTTACCACACCAAACTTAAAAGGTTTGCTCGTTCTCGAGCAAAAGAAGAAAGAAGAGAGTAGAAGAAGAAGAAATGAGGGGAAAGGGAATGGCTTTTGTTTTCGGCCAAGAAGGGGAGAAGTGGTGTGTATGTTGTGTGAAAATGAAGGAGTGAAGGAGGGTTTATATAGGAGAAGGGGAAGGGTAGGGA
>NC_029781.3:80386433-80386881 GCF_000817695.3 Arachis duranensis | reverse complement strand
TTTTATGAAGGATGGATGTGAGTGGTGAAGAGAAAGATGGGATTTGATAGGTGAAGGGTTTTTGGGGAAGAGGTGTGGAGGTGATTGGTGAATGGGTGATGAAGAGAGAGAGAGTGATAGGGTAGGTGGGGATCCTGTGGGGTCCACAGATCCTAAGGTGTCAAGGAAAAGTCATCCCTGCACCAAATGGCAAGCAAAATCACGTTTTTAGCCATTTCTGGCGTTAAACGCCGGGCTGGTGCCCATTTCTGGCATTTAACGCCAGCTTCTTACCCATTTCTGGCGTTTAACGCCAGTCTGGTGCCCCTTTCTGGCGTTAAACGCCCAGAATGGTGCCAGACTGGGCGTTAAACGCCCAACAGCTAACCTGGGCGTTTAACCGCCAGTTGGTGCGTCCTCCAAGGTGTGCTGTTTTTCTTCCTGTTTTTCATTCTGTTTTTGCTTTTTT
>NC_029781.3:80383408-80383861 GCF_000817695.3 Arachis duranensis | reverse complement strand
TGTGAGAAGAAGGGAAGTGATTTTCGAAAATTACGTAAAAATTTTGAAAACATTTTTGAAAAACATTACTTAATTTTCGAAAATGAAAGTGGGAAAGAAGTGAAGTGTTTTTTTGAAAAAGATTTTGAAATTAGAACTCAAAAAGATTTGATTGAAAATTATTTTGAAAAAGATGTGGTTAAGAAAATATGATTGGTTTTAAAAAGATGTGATTGAGAAGATATGATTTGAAAAACATTTTAAAAAGAGATTTGATTTTGAAAATTAAAAACTTGACTAACAAGAAAAGATATGATTCAAACATTAAACCTTTCTCAACAGAAAAGGCAACATACTTGAAATGTTGAATCAAATCATTAATTGATAGCAAGTATCTTTCAAAAAGGAAAGAAATTGATTTTGAAAAAGATTTTGATTGGAAAATTGATTTGAAAAAGATTTGATTTTGAAAAA
>NC_029781.3:80377754-80381409 GCF_000817695.3 Arachis duranensis | reverse complement strand
GTTCTCGATCATGTCGGAATAGAATCTAGTGATTCTTTTGCGTCTGTCACTAACGCCCCGCCTTCAGGAGTTTGAAGCTTGTCACAGTCATTCAATCATTGAATCCTATTCAGAATACCACAGACAAGGTTAGACCTTCCGGATTCTCTTGAATGCCGCCATCAGTTCTAGCCTATACCACGAAGACTCTGATCTCACGGAATGGCTGGCTCGTTTGTCAGGCGAGCACTCGGTTGTCAGGCGATCAACCATGCATCGTGCAATCAGGAATCCAAGAGATATTCACTAGAGCCTTGATCGCTTGTAGAACAAGAGTGGTTGTCAGTCACCTTGTTCTTGGGTGAGAATGATGATGAGTGTCACGGATCATTACATTCATCAAGTTGAAGAACAAGTGATATCTTAGAACAAGAACAAGCGGAATTGAATAGAAGAACAGTAGTAATTGCATTAATACTCGAGGTACAGCAGAGCTCCACACCTTAATCTATGGTGTGTAGAAGCTCCACCGTTGAAAATACATAAGAACGGGGTCTAGGCATGGCCGAATGGCCAGCCTCCCAATGATCTAAGATAGCATAAAATGAAGATAGCTACCCCTTGATGTCTCAATACAATAGTAAAAGGTCCTACTTATAGAAAACTAGTAGCCTAAGGTGTACAGAAATGAGTAAATGACATAAAAATCCACTTCCGGACCCACTTGGTGTGTGCTTGGGCTGAGCAATGAAGCATTTTCGTGCAGATACTTCTCTTGGAGTTAAACGCCAGCTTTTATGCCAGTTTGGGCGTTTAACTCCCATTTTGGTGCCAGTTCCAGCGTTTAACGCTGGGATTTCTGAGGGTGACTTTGAACGCCGGTTTGGGCCATCAAATCTTGGGCAAAGTATGGACTATCATTTATTTCTGGAAAGCCCAGGATGTCTACTTTCCAATGCCATTGAGAGAGCGCCAATTGGGCTTCTGTAGCTCCAGAAAATCCACTTCGAGTGCAGGGAGGTCAGAATCCAACAGCATCTGCAGTCCTTTTTAGTCTCTGAATCAGATTTTTGCTCAGGTCCCTCAATTTCAGCCAGAAAATACCTGAAATCACAGAAAAACACACAAACTCATAGTAAAGTCCAGAAAAGTGAATTTTAGCTAAAAACTAATAAAAATATACTAAAAACTAACTAGATCATACTAAAAACACACTAAAAACAATGCCAAAAAGCGTACAAATTATCCGCTCATCAGTCGCTCTTTGTGCATTGATAAACCCCAATTTTGTGGTTTATCTTGTGTTGAATTTAGTAGATTTTATCAACTTATCTCACATTTATTCAATAAAATAGCATGTTTTTTGTGAATTTCTCCTAAATTGTGATTTAGAGTGAAAACATACATTTTAGGCCTTTAATAAGCTAATTTTAATTCATTTTAATTCTATTCGATGCCTTCATATGTTTGTTGAGTGATTTCAGATTCATAAGGTAAGGATTGGGTGGAAGAAGTGAAAAGAAAAGCATGCAAAGTGGAGAATTCATGAAGAAATGAGCATTTGCAGAATTCCTGGCGATGCGTATACATGGCCCACGCGTATGCATGGGAAGAAAATCTGCCAGGCGACATCTACACGTCACCCACGCGTACGCGTGACAAGTGTCAAATGACCTCATTAAAGTGAATACGTTGGGGGCGATTTCTGAGCCATCCAGGCCCAAATCAAACTCATTTTTGAAGCTATTTGATGGAAAATTCAAGAGGGAACAAGGGAGGAGCAATTAGTGTAGCTTAAAACCATGTTTTAGGGTAGTTTTCTAGAGAGAGAAGCCTCCTCTTCTCTCTAGAATTAGGGTAGAATTAGGTCAAACTCTCTTAGGTTTAGGTTTTATTTCTTGTTTTCATTTAGTTTTCCTTGCAATTTCTTGTTTCTACATCTTTGTTCTTTTAGTTTCTTTTGTTAATTTCTCATTTATGTCATTTTTAGTTTATGAACCCACTTGTTAATTTCAATTTCACTTAATGCAATTTGATGTTTTATGTTCTTTCCTTGCTTGTTTGAGTTATTGTTATTGATTTCTTGCATTGGGTAGTTTTAGATTTTATATTTCTTGCAATTTTACCATGCTTTCCTTTTATGCCTTCCAAATGTTTGACAAAATGTTTGGTTGGGCTTTAGAGTAGTTTATTAGCATTCTTGGCTTCAAAAAGAAATTGGGCAATCTTGAGTCATTAATACCCAATTTAGGTTGGTGATCTAGAGTGATTAGTTGATCTTGTATCCATTAACATTACTTATGGCTTGGGATTAACTAGGCTTGTTTGACTTTCTTCCGATGTTAAAGATAACGTAATAGGCAAGGTTGCGACACCTGGACCGGTCAAGTAACTGGTTCAATGGTTCAACCAGGATTGAACCGTGGTTGAACCGGTTTAATTAAATATAGAGTAAAATTATAAAAAATTCAATACATAATTTTAAAAAGTTAAATTCAATCATTTTTAAACTAATAAGATTCAAAATTTAACAATTTCACAAAATGAACAATACATAATTATTATCATTAAAAGGTCATAAATAACTTCAAATATCAAAGTTTATAACTAAAGAATTGTTATTGTTAATTCTGGTCTAAGAATCTCTGAGTAGTTAGGACGATTTTTTCCTTTCCTCATATATAATCAATTGTGCACAGTGAATATCGTAATGCAACACAATCTCTCTATTCAGTTTCCTTTCACATTCATCTTCCTTGTACAATCCGTCAAACCAAGCTCAATGTAACTTCATCATGAATTGAATCATTTAGTTTAACAATAATTTCATCATCTAATGAGACCTCATGAAATGAACTGAATTCTATTTGAATCTGAATTTACAATTAACCAGTTCTAATAGAAAAAACTGAAGTTAAATTCTAGAGCAACAGAACTAACCAAGCACATCTTTAGCTGCAACTAGCTACTAACAATTCAATATAATTATGCAAAAACCCTAAGCTAGATAGAATTGAATTTGCGTAAAAAAAAAGTAGGAAATGGAAGAAGCAGAACCTTTGTGAGCTTGGCATTGAGCAGAATTCTAAAATTGAACCTACATCGAATTTATTCAACATCACAAAATGATTAATCATATAATTAACAAAATAAAAAAATTAAAAAACAGAACAAGAACCCGGAAGAACTCTGCATCTGAAGAACATTGATGAGCGGATAATTTATACGCTTTTTGGCATTGTTTTCATATAGTTTTTAGTAAGTTTAAGCTACTTTTAGGGATGTTTTTATTAGTTTTTATGTTAAATTCACATTTCTGGACTTTACTATGAGTTTGTGTGTTTTTCTGTGATTTCAGGTAAATTCTGACTGAAATTGAGGGATTTGAGCAAAACTCTGAAGAAGGCTGACAAAAAGGACTGCTGATGCTGTTGGATTCTGACCTCCCTGCACTCGAAATGGATTTTCTGGAGCTACAGAACTCCAATTGGCGCGCTCTCAACGGCGTTGGAAAGTAGACATCCAGGGCTTTCCAGCAATATATAATAGTCCATACTTTATTCGAAGAATGACGACGTAACTTGGCGTTGAACGCCAAGTTCATGCTGCTGTCTGGAGTTAAACGCCAGAAAAACGTCATGATCCGGAGTTGAACGCCCAAAACACGTCATAACCC
>NC_029781.3:80376215-80376941 GCF_000817695.3 Arachis duranensis | reverse complement strand
TCGACCCTTACTCACGTAAGGTTTATTACTTGGACGACCCAGTACACTTGCTGGTTAGTTGAACGGAGTTGTGAGCTTCTCTAACAGTGCCTCATAACAAGTGATCACAATTTCGTCCACCAAGTTTTTGGCGCCGTTGCCGGGGATTGTTCGAGTATGGACAACTGACGGTTTATCTTGTTGCTCAGATTAGGTAATTTTCTTTTCAAAAATCTTTTTCAAAATTTTTTTTTTCTTTTTATTTTCGTTTTTCTAAACTTTATTTTCGAAAAAAAATCAATAAAAATACAAAAAATTTAGAAAATCATAAAAATAAAAAATATTTTGTGTTCTTGTTTGAATCTTGTGTTAATTTTTAAGTTTGGTGTCAATTGCATGCTTTTAAAATTTTTCTTGCATTTTTTCGAAAATCCCATGCATTCATAGTGTTCTTCATGATCTTCAAGTTGTTCTTGACAAGTCTTCTTGTTTGATCTTGATGATTTCTTGTTTTGTGTCTTTCGTTGTTTTTCATGTGCATTTTTGCATTCATATTTTTCATGCATTAAAGATTTCTAAGTTTGGTGTCTTGCATGTTTTCTTTGCATTAAAAATTTTTTCAAAATTATGTTCTTGATGTTCATCATGATCTTCAAAGTGTTCTTGGTGTTCATCTTGACATTCATAGCATTCTTGCATGCATCTTGTGTCTTGATCCAAAATTTTCATGTTTTGGGTCATTTTTGT
>NC_029781.3:80375854-80376054 GCF_000817695.3 Arachis duranensis | reverse complement strand
TTACAAGTCAAGTCAAAATTTCAATTTTAAAAATCTTATCTTTTCAAAATCTTTTTCAAAAATCATATCTTTTTCATTTTCGAAAATTTCAAAAATATTTTTTCAAAATATTTTCAAAATCTTTTTCTTATCTTTTTATCCAATTTTCGAAAAATTAGCTAACAATTAATGTGATTGGTTCAAAAATTTGAAGTTTGTTA
>NC_029781.3:80367340-80370154 GCF_000817695.3 Arachis duranensis | reverse complement strand
GCATAGTTTTCACTGCGAGGATGGGATGTAGCCATCAGCCATGGGTGATGCCTCCAGACTGGTTAGCTGTGCGAGTGACAGCCGCACAGGTTATTTCCCCGTGAGGAATGAAAGTAGCCACAGTTGATGGTGAACCCCTATACAAAGCTTGCCATGGAAAGGAGTAAGAAGGATTGAGTAGAAGGAGTAGGAGAGCAGGCGTCCAAGAGCTCTACAGCATCTCCATCCGCTTATCTGAAATTCCCACCAATGAATTTGCATAAGTGTTCTATCCTTTTTATTATATTCTATTTTATTATTTCTATTATTCGAAAACCCATAAACCATTTTTAATCTGCCTAACTGAGATTTGCAAGGTGACCATAGCTTGCTTCATACCAACAATCTCTGTGGATTCGACCCTTACTCACGTAAGGTTATTACTTGGACGACCCAGTACACTTGCTGGTTAGTTGAACGAGATTGTGAAGAAAATAAACAATGCCCTCAGAGTATACATCCTTTATAAATACATAACAAGTGATCACAATTTCGTCCACCAAACATCAACCTACTTCAAATCTTCCCTAAATTCATCACTAAATAAAAATTTAATTGAAAAAAGTCAAAAACCAAAAAACTCAAAACAAAAACTTAAAAGGATTGAAAAGGTTAACAACCGAACAAGAGAATTTATTCAACATTATAGAATGATTAATCATATAATAAACAAAATAAAAAATAGAACAAGAGATCAGAAGAACTCTGCATCTGAAGAACATGAACCTACTTTAAATCTGCCCTAAATTCTTTACTAAATAAAAATTTAATTGAACAAAAAAAAGTCAAAAACCGTATTACTCAAACAAAAACTCAAAAAGATTGAAAAAATGAAAAACAGAAGAATAGAAGAAGAGCCAGAAGCCCAGAACTAACCGCAAGAGAACAGAAGGCCAGAGCCAGACGACCTCTCTTCGGTGACATTGACAACAACAAGCCGACGACCCGCGACGGTGAGGCGATGACCCGCGACAGTGGCGCTTGGCTCTGGCGTCTGTTTTGTTTGACGGTGGCAGTTGTGTTTCGTAGGCAGAAGCTCGAAGAGATTAGAGTTGGGAGTGGGAGGTGACCAGGTCCAGGAGTCTTTCGAAGAGATTGGGGATTTAGGGATGGAAAGTGGCTGCAATGCATTCTTCGGCCTTCTTTTCTTTTCTTCTTTTTTTTTTAAAGCCAAACGACGCCGTTTCGTTACCTGGGGGGAACTAGTGCCTGCTGAAACTTTGCCGGTTAACCACCGATTCGGCCAATTTTTTTACTGATTTTTTGCAGGGATGTTTTATAGGTGGACCAGACTGGCTAGGTGACCGGTTTTTTGTTAACCCAGTTGAACCGGCCGGTCCGGTCCAGTTTCAAAACATTGGTAATAGGCTTAACTCTTGATAATTATTGTGTTATAATTATTACTAGAATAGAAAGTCTTGATTCTCAATCCTTGCCATGAATGCCACTTTTTAGTAATTGTTATCTTTAGTTGTTGATTTAATTTTATTGTCATTTAAATTTCTTGTTATTTAGATTGTAGTCTTCTTATTGCAAACCACCCCTTGACTCTCATAACTGATAACACGCATACCTCACTGCAATTCCTTTGAGAGATGACCCAAGATCTAATACTCTTAGTTATTTTTATTGGTTTGCACTTGTGAGAAACAAAATTAAACTTTGATTGAAGGTTGTTTGTCGGTTTGGAACTATACTTGCAACGAAGTGATTTCTTTTATCGAGAAGAAATTCTTAACCGACGATAACTTTTCATCAAGTTTTTGGCGCCGTTGTGGGGGAATTGCAATGGTGTTGCATTGTTATTGGTTATTGTGTATATGTTAATATTGTGGATAGTTTGTTCTTTTTTTGTTTGCTTGTTTGAGTCACTAGTTAGGTCCTTATTTCTTTATCTCTTAATAGTTTTTGTTTTTGTTTTTCTTTTTTACTATGAATTCTCATTCCCTTGGCTATGAGTTTGATTCACACTATGTTGTAGAAAATAAAAACTTTAATGGAGGTTTGTGATGTAGCATAACCTTGATGCTGCGATTTTGGAAATTGCACAATCGGCAAAATTCCTTCCGGCAAGTGCACCGGTTATCGTCAAGTAAAAACTCACAATAGAGTGAGGTCGAATCCCACAAGGATTGGTTGAATGAGCAATTCGGATTAGAAGTTTGTTCTAGTTGAGCGGAATCAAAATTTATATGAGAATTGCGGAATATTAAATTGCATGAATTAAAGAGCTAGAAATTAAATTGCTGAAATTAAAAAGGGATGGGGGTGATTGCATGAATTGAAATTGCAAAATGTAAATAGAAAGGGATAGATCAGAGAGAGGGGTTCATTGGGTATTAGGAGATATTGAGATCTCCGAATCAAAACATTTTCATCTCTTCCTCGACCAATGCATTCATTGAATCTTGCTTGGCAATCTTATATGATTGGATCCCAATCCCTTGGCTCACCAATTCTCTCTAAAAACAAACAAATTCCCAATCCCTTGGTTTAAATGTTCATAAGAAGAGATGATGCTCGATCACTGATTATACCACACAGCTTCATGAACCACAATTTGGTAGGATTACATGTCACAATATCCATCCAAACCCCAATCCAATTCACTGTGAGAAAGCTTCTCTAGCATGAATCCTCCATTCCTTTCCCAAGGTTCCGAAGGATTCCAATTATGGGTAGTTTCTTTCCCAAGACAACTACCCAATGGAATTAGATCGAGAAGCTTTCTAACAAAATTCAAGAGAAAAGATTGAAGAAGAAGATAAAAACTAT
>NC_029781.3:80366147-80367284 GCF_000817695.3 Arachis duranensis | reverse complement strand
AACTATTCTAGATGATTCTTGTGGCCTTGGTTTGGTGTTGTTGATGGGCCTTGCTTGCTTGAAGGGTAGAGTGACATAATTGATCCAAAAAGGATAATGATCCATTAAACTACACTCAAACGTTGCACCCCCCTTTCTTGAGTCGTCGCTTTGTTCTCTTGTCAACCTTGCCAATTTGATGCCAAATATAGACTATTATACCTCGTTGGAAAGCTATGGATGTCAGCTTTCTAACGCAACTGAAAGCACCTCAATTGGATCTCTATAGCTCAAGTTATGCTCCATGGAAGGTGAAGAGGTCAGCTGGCCTGATTGCATGTTGGTACTATGCTCTTCTATGCACATTACGGGGCTGTTTTCTCCCTCAATTTTTAGTATCCACCATGCATGCCATATATGCTTGGAAAGCTCTAGATGTCTTCTTTCCAATTTTTGAATCACCTCATTTGGAGTTTTGTAGCTCAAGTTATTTATGTTTGAAGAAGGCATGGTCAAGCTGTTCCATATAACACGTTTAAGCTCCAGTTTAACCTTAAACTGGAGCTTAAACGTGGAATGCTCCCTGGTGAGAAATAGGGTCGAACACGTTTAAGCTCCAGTTTGAGGTCAAACTCGAGATTAAACGTGGAAATGGCTTCCTGGTGCCTAATGTGGTTCGAACACGTTTAACCTCCAGTTTAAGGTTAAACTGGAGGTTAAACGTGGAAATGCTCCCTTGGTGCCATTCTCATTCTGGCGTTTAACCTTCAGTTTAAGGTTAAACTGGAGGTTAAACGCCAGTTTCCTCTTTTCTCAGCTTTCATGATTCTGGCGTTTAAGCTCCAGTTTAAGCTTAAACTGGAGCTTAAACTGGAGCTTAAACTCCACATTTGATATTCAAAGTTTCCTTTATTGATTTTGTTGCTTCCTTGCCTAGCCTCTTATTCCCTGAAATCATCCAAACAACTGCATCAAAGCCTTGCTAAAATTCATGAGAATTCTTCCATTCATAGCATTCAAGGAATATAACTAAAAACTCATGGAATTTGCATCAAAATCATACTGTTTGGATGGTTCATTACTTTGTTGTTCATTTAACCATTCTTGGTTACTTTAAGCTCAAGAAAATGCATAAAACAACTAAAAATAAAAGAAAAA
>NC_029781.3:80364155-80365357 GCF_000817695.3 Arachis duranensis | reverse complement strand
TGTCTCAGAAGTTCAAACCATTGGTGCCTAGCTTATTTTCTCAATTTTTTTTTTTTGCTTTTTGGTTGCCTTTTTCAGTGGCTTTTTCTTCTTCTTTTTCTTTCTTTTTCATGGCCAAAGACATTTATTCATCAAGATCCATAGACAGCATCCTAATTTCCACTAAAAGTGACAATTCTAACTTTATTTCTTAGTGAGCTGACTATTCAATCAAACATGCATACCACCACTTAATCTTATTTGATTTCTTACCAAATGGAATTGAGTTACTTTTGTTCAAACATTTTTTTTCGAACAGAACAAACAGGGCAAGCATACATTTAAGCAAGTGAAGTTTATCCATACACTTAGACTATCACTTATTTGGAAATTAAACAAACAGACAAACAAAAACTGCAGTGATTCAAACTTAAAGCAGGGGTGCATGCAAACTTCCAATATCAGCAATTCAAAGTACAAGCAATTAAGTGACAATACAACCTTTTAGCATCTTCTTTGTTGTTCATCATCCTTCCTAGCCTTGGTGTTCTCTTTGATGATGATGTATATTCCTTCCATGAGATTGATTGTCTTCCTGCAAAGCTATTAGAAGTTGCTTGTTCCCCAAGCACTTTGAGAATTGGTTAGCATGCATGTATGTTTGTAGGCCTCTGAACTTAGATTGGTGTGTGAACACCAAACTTAGTTCCTTGCCATATGCAGCAATTTGGATCATATGCAGAAAACCTCATGTGCTTTTATTAAGAAAATAACTATGAACTAGAAAAAGAAACTATGAACTAGAAATTAAACTATTGTTTAAGTAGTTTCCCTGATTGGTTGGAGCTAGTGACTAGTCATGCTGAGGTAGAAATGTGCTTTTAATGAAGTTTTTGGTGGAACACCAAACTTAGAATCTCACATTCACCCTTGAATTGTTTTGGTGTGCAACACCAAACTTAGCTCCTTGCAATACAGATAAATCTACTTAACTCTTTTATTGAAATAACTAGAAAAGAAAAACTAACTTTGGTTGGGTTGCCTCCCAACAAACGCTCGTTTACTGTCATTAGCTTGACATGCTGTTCCTGACTTTCTTCCTCTTCCTCCAATTTGTTAAGAGGAATGACTTCAAGTGGATAAAGGAGCTAGTTAGTGCCCCTTGTTGTGAATGCCTCTTTCCAACAAGCTTTCCCTTGTGATTGGCTTGAGTGAACTTGCTT
>NC_029781.3:80349345-80362456 GCF_000817695.3 Arachis duranensis | reverse complement strand
CCTCAATTTTTAGTATCCACCATGCATGCCATATATTCTTGGAAAGCTCTAGATGTCTTCTTTCCAATGCATTTTGAATCACCTCATTTGGAGTTTTGTAGCTCAAGTTATTTATGTTTGAAGAAGGCATGGTCAAGCTGTTCCATATAACACGTTTAACCTCCAGTTTGAGGTCAAACTGGAGGTTAAACGTGGAGATGCTTCTTGGTGAGGAGAAAGTGTCGAACACGTTTAACCTCTAGTTTAAGGTTAAACTAGAGGTTAAACGTGGAATGCTCCCTTGGTTCAAATCATCATTCTGGCGTTTAACCTCCAGTTTGAGGTCAAACTGGAGGTTAAACTTGGAAATGAAGAAAGCACACCCTGGAGGCAATTTGGGTCGACCACGTTTAACCTCCAGTTTGAGGTTAAACTGGAGGTTAAACGTGGAAATGCTTCTTGGTGAGGAGATTCTCATTCTGGCGTTTAACTTCCAGTTTGAGGTCAAACTGGAGGTTAAACGTGGAAACACTTCCCTTTCTTGAGTCGTCACTTTGTTCTCTTGTCAACCTTGCCAATTTGATGCCAAATATAGACTATTACCCCTCGTTGGAAAGCTATGGATGTCAGCTTTCTAACGCAACTGGAAGCACCTCAATTGGATCTCTATAGCTCAAGTTATGCTCCATGGAAGGTGAAGAGGTCAGCTGGCCTGATTGCATGTTGGTACTATGCTCTTCTATGCACATTACGGGGCTGTTTTCTCCCTCAATTTTTAGTATCCACCATGCATGCCATATATGCTTGGAAAGCTCTAGATGTCTTCTTTCCAATGCATTTTGAATCACCTCATTTGGAATTTTGTAGCTCAAGTTATTTATGTTTGAAGAAGGCATGGTCAAGCTGTTCCATATAACATGTTTAAGCTCCAGTTTAACCTTAAACTGGAGCTTAAACGTGGAATGCTCCCTGGTGAGAAATAGGGTCGAACACGTTTAAGCTCCAGTTTGAGGTCAAACTGGAGCTTAAACGTGGAAATGGCTTCCTGGTGCCTAATGTGGTTCGAACACGTTTAACCTCCAATTTAAGGTTAAACTGGAGGTTAAACGTGGAAATGCTCCCTTGGTGCCATTCTCATTCTGGCGTTTAATCTTCAGTTTAAGGTTAAACTGGAGGTTAAATGCCAGTTTCCTCTTTTCTCAGCTTTCATGATTCTGGCGTTTAAGCTCCAGTTTAAGCTTAAACTGGAGCTTAAACTCCACATTTGATATTCAAAGCTTCCTTTATTGATTTTGTTGCTTCCTTGCCTAGCCTCTTCTTCCCTGAAATCATCCAAACAACTGCATCAAAGTCTTGCTAAAATTCATGAGAATTCTTCCATTCATAGCATTCAAGGAATATAACTAAAAACTCATGGAATTTGCATCAAAATCTTCATGTTTGAATGATTTAAGACAAGCATGACTATTTGGCCCAAATGATTACTTAAGGCTCAAGAAAATGCATAAAACAACTAAAAATAAAAGAAAAAGGCTAGTGAAACTAGCCTAAGATGCCTTGGCATCAGTTTGCATCAATGATTTGGAAATCAAAGATGGGACGAGCCTCAAGCATATGGACAACCTTCTTAGCAACAACCTTCTCCGATTTCTTATGGATATAATCCAACTCCTAATGCATACCAACCTAATGGATGTGGTAACCCTTATTGTGGTTGTCAACCACAATCACCATATGCATATGACCCCCTCCTCAACATAGCTTTTAACAACCTTACTCACAAGACCTATACCACCACTCACCTCCATATGATCCTAATCCATATCCACCATACCAACAACCATATGAGCCATACTTAGAACTACCACCATTCCAACACCAATACTCCCAAGAGCCACAAATTTCATATACACCACCTTAAGAGTTTCACCAATATGAACCATCTTCCAATTATGAAACTTCCCTCCAAATAATGAACCCTCTTCCTTGCCATCGCCTTTACTGAATGAAGCCTTCCAACTCTTTATGCAAGAATAAGAAAACCTCTATTCTCGTCTTCAAAAGCAAGAAGAAGAGGATCAAAAGAAGCTAAAAGGACTAGAAACCATTGTGGCTATCTTAACCAAAGCGGCAAACCATATAGTCACTCTACTCTGATGTAATCAAGACGCCCTGATTGTTGAATTTGGAGGAATAATTGAGGAGTGTAATGAGAAAGAGGACTTGGAGATTCAAGGTGAAGAAGAGGAGTTAAAGCAAGAGTCACAACAAGTGGAGGAAGTTGAGATCATTGATGTTAAGGAAGTGGTTGGAGAATTGAGGAATATTGATCAAGAAGTGGATTCCATCATTAGTGATTTTTTGTCCACATTGATCAATCTCCTTGATGATCTTGTTGAGCCTTCTCCGCTTGAATTTGAAATGGATGTTAACATAGATCTTATGCAACCTCCAAGATATGACTTAAGTGATGGGGAAGAGCTAGAGGACATTGGTGAACAAGCATGTGAACTTGAGGAAGCTTGGCAAGAGGTAGAGCTTGAAGCATCTTATCAAGTGGTGGAAGCCTTTCAAAGAGGACGGATGGAAGTAGAAATTTTCGTGTCAAAACTGTTGGAATAATATCCTCCTCATTTACCATCATCCATTAAATCATTCAAGTGGGTGAAATTCATCTCTCTTAGCCTTCTTATTCCACTTGAATATGGTTTGCTAGAAACATATGGTTAACTTAGAGCTATTTGTGGAGTGAAGACTAAGAGAGAGTTGAGTAGTGGTTGGCAACATAACTCAGTGCTCATTAAGGTTACAAACTCAAGGGTTAAGTACAATGGAAGGTGCTTTGCTCAGTGTAATGGATCTAAGAGGATCTTTGGTGCCCATATGAGAATTCTGAAGTGAGCAAATCACCCGGATGGAATCATAACAATCAACTTGAAGACGGGTGTGAAAACAAGGTTTGGGATCCCGGATTACAAGATGTGGATCAATTTTGGGCGCTCTGAGCTTGTAAAGAACTTCATCATAGTTTGGTGCACTTGGTTCGAAATTCTGAAAAACAATGGAAGACCAAGCATTGTTGGAAGTTCAAGGATGAGTACAAACACAAGCCACCTTGATGAGAGCTCCCTATAAGTCCAACTTAAGGACAATAAATAAAAGTGCTAGGTGGGAGACACTCCACCATAGTAAACTCTTTTCATTTTTCTCTTTTGTATATTTTGGTAAATAAGTTTAATTTCATGTTTAATTTGGTTTGTTGAGTTTATTTGGCAGTTTAGTGTGTTAAATAAGGTTTGGTGATGTTTAGATGACTGTTTGGATGTTTGGAATGCTTGGTTTGGTGCTAGAACTTGAAAATTTTTGAAAAAACAAAGCACCCATCCATGCATACGCATCACCCATGTGTACACGTGACCCAAGATTTCAACCACCCACGCGTACGCGTGACCTCGAAAAATCCACCATGCGAGAATGGGGCGGGGAGGGTGCTGTTGCATGCATCCAAACAGAGTTGTGCGCGTAGGGTGCAGGAATTGTTGCGTCTGGCACAAATTCCTCCCACGCGTACACGTGACCCACGCGTACGCAAGACCCACGCGTACGCGTCACTCTCCGTTTCCTCATCCAACGCCTGCGCATCGCTGACGCGTACACGTCACATTCATTTCTTTCACCCCATGCCTACGCGTCACCCACGCGTACGCGTGGACATCCCAGTCTCACATATACTTCTTTTTTTCTCTTATTTCCATTTCTTTCCTTCTTCTCTCTTCTCTTATTTTCTTTTCATCCTTCAACCATCATCTACCACCACCATGACCATAATCTTATTTAGTTAATGATTTAGATGGTTAGTTATTTAGTTAGTTAGTTAGTTAGTTTTATTTTCTATTTAATTTTCTATTTTTGGTGCTAAGTGTTGGATTATTGATTTAATTTGTTAATTATGCTGTTATTGCTGCTGATTACTGATAGGATGTTATTTTAATATCATTGTTAAAATTGTTTATTGTTGGACTTCTTTGTTGGGGTTATAATTTGTTACTTGGTTTTAAATTTTTCATGCTTAACATTTGTTCATACCAAGTACTCACAACATTGCCTTCAAGCTTTATAAATCTTTTGAAGTGCATGTTATAGCTAGCCATCATGTAATTTGAATTCACTATCTGTTGTTAGGCAATTATGTAATCAATGCATTTTTTGTTAGGTGATGCTTGTTTATGATTAAATTTTATTTACATCACCTATTTCATGCATTGAGATTTTGAAATTGTAAATTTGGACCGTAAGCTTACCTAGTGAAATCTTTTGAGCTTTCTAAACTTTGTGTACCATGCTTTCTATGTGATTGATTTTCACCTCTATTTCTCTATTTTCCTAAATTGCATAGCACCCATGTCTACCACCTTTTATGTTAATTAGGTATTGCGAACAAAATTCAAGGTGTGTTATTGATTGATGTGTAAGTTTCATATTTCGTTTTGGTCATTAAGTTTACTTGCACATCAATCAATGTCCCTTCATCCAATTCACAATTGCTTAATTCTTGCTTGAGTACTTTTATGCTTTTTTATTGCTTGTTGTTTGCCTTAAACAACAAGTTTACTTTAAAGTATTTCAAGCACACTAAAATGAGTGAAGTACATACTTCTCTTGTGTAGTTGTGTCACACTTGTTTTCATTAATGCCACACACTTATTCACTCACTTCATTTTATTGATTCATACCTCATTCTAACAATATATGCTTCCTTGCTTTTACATTTAATCGTCTTACTATCCTGTTTTCTATCTTTCAGGATAACCACCATAAGCAAAAAGGGAAGAAGAAATAACATGCAGCAACCGGTTGATCCACCAACTGAAGGTGACAATCCAGAAAGTCACCGTGCCCCCTTGGTCATCTTTGTATGCACCGAGGACGGTGCAAATTTTTAAGTGTGGGGATGTCGTCTGACCGATCGGCCATTTTTGGGTAACGAATTTCTAATCCTAACACTTTCATATTTTATTTTTCTTTTATTATCTAGATCTTTTAGAATTTTTAACTGCATTTTCTTGATTTGCATATATATAATAAGTTTAGTCAAAATAATGAAATTTTTCAAGAAAATTCCTTTTATATAGGGCATTAATGCCCCAATTGATTTGAGTAAAAAAAATTCATGGAACTTGCTTGATTTATATATTGTGGAACATGTTTTTTAGCTAAGAACATATAAGCATGTGAAATTTGAGCCTAATTATGTGGTTACATCATATAACCACGATTTTCATTCTTGTGTGTGTTATTCTCTTTCTATGATTGTAATCTTTGATTTGTTTGATTATTTATGTCCATTATTTTGTGTATGAATGCATTTATATGATTGAGGCCTTTATTTCATTTAACTCACTTACCCAAATAGCCTACCCTTTTATCCACCATTGTTAGTCAATTTTGAGCCTATTTTAATCCTTTTTGTTCTTAATTTTAGCACATCACTACCCTAAGTCAAAAAATAATAAATGTCCTTAATTTGGATCTTTGGGTACATACTCATGCATTAAATGTTTAAACCATATGCATTGGTACCTTTGTATATAATTCATCAAAAGAAAAAGAGAAAAACAAAAGAAAAAAGTAAAAGAAAAAATGTAGAAAAAGAAAAAGAAAAGAAAAAAGAAAAGGAAGCAATAAAAAGGGGACAAAATACCCCAAAGAAAAGTTCAATAATAATCAATGCATATGGAATGCGATAAAAAAAAGAATGCATGAGTGTGTGAAAAAGTGAAGAATGGGTAGTTAGGTTAGCATTTGAATTTTATAGGTTGTTATATGTGTTAGGTGAGAGCTTAAGTTAGTCAAAGGTTCAAATTTCAAGCTCACTTGACCAAATACAATCCTTACCCTTACCCTAACTCCATTACAACCTATGAAAAAGTCCTCATATATTTGTATGCATGCATTGAATAATTGTTGATTGTTAGATGAAAAAAAAATCTTAGAAAGCATGAATATAAGAGAATTGAGAGAATCAACCCTATACACTTGAGCGACTAGAGTGGATACACATCCGATGAGGGTTCGATTGCTCAATTACATGTTGTCACCTATGATCATCTCTTTTCTTGCAAGTTTATAATTCTTTTCAATAACTCAATTCAATTGTGGATTTAATTTGATTATGATTTCTTTAGCCCTTGTGTTTATATATGTATTGTTGGAAATTGATTTATTTTGGCCAAGTAGTTGCATTCATTTAAATAAATTGCATTTAGATAGGGTGCATATAGATAGTTTGCATTGAATAGATACTGATACTTCTTGTCTCTTTCTTGAGTTTAGCATGAGGACATGCTTGGTTTAAGTGTGGGAAGGTTGATAAACCCCAATTTTGTAGTTTATATTGTGTTGAATTTAGTGGATTTCATCAACTTATCTCATCTCACATTTATTCAATGAAATAGCATTGTTTGTGAAGTTCTCCTAAATTGTGATTTAGAGTGAAAACATGCTTTTTAGGCCTTTAATTAGCTAATTTTAATTCATTTTAATTCCATTTGATGCCTTGATATGTTTGTTGAGTGATTTCAGATTCATAAGGCAAGGATTGGGTGGAAGAAGTGAAAAGAAAAGCATGCAAAGTGGAGAATTCATGAAGAAATGAGAGTTTGCAAAATTCATGGTGACTCCTATACGTGGCCCACGCGTAAACGTGGGAAAGAAATCTACCAGGTGATGCGTACACGTCACCTACGCGTATGCATGACAAGTGTCACGTGACCTCATTAAAGTAAATATGCTAGGAGCGATTTCTGAGCCATCCAGGCCCAAATCAAACTCATTTATGAAGCTATTTGATGCAGAATTCAAGAGGGAACAAGGGAGGAGAAATTAGTGTAGCTTAGGACCATGTTTTAGGGTAGTTTCCTAGCGAGAGAAGCTTCCTCTTCTCTCTAGAATTAGGGTAGAATTAGGTCAAACTCTATTAGGTTTTATTTCTTGTTTTCATTTAGTTTTCCTTGCAATTTATTGTTTCTACATCTTTGTTCTTTTAGTTTCTTTTGTTAATTTCTCATTTATGTCATTTTTAGTTTATGAACCCACTTGTTAATTTCAATTTCACTTAATGCAATTTGATGTTTTATGTTCTTTCCTTGCTTGTTTGAGTTATTGTTATTGATTTCTTACATTGGGTAGTTTTAGATATTATATTTCTTACAATTTTACCATGCTTTCCTTTTATGACTTCCAAGTGTTTGACAAAATGCTTGGTTGGGTTTTAGAGTAATTTTTTAGCATTCTTTGTTTAAAAAGAGAAATTGGGTAATCTTGAGTCATTAATACCCAATTTTGGTTGGTGATCTAGAGTGATTAGTTGATCTTGTATCCATTAACATTACTTATGAATTGGGATTAACTAGGCTTATTTGACTTTCTTCCGATGTTGAAGATAACGTAATAGGCTTAACTCTTGAAAATTATTGTATTATAATTAATGACTAGGATAGAAAGTCTTGATTCTCAATCCTTGCCATGAATGCCTCTTTTTAGTAATTGTTATCTTTAGTTGTTGATTTACTTTTATTGTCATTTAAATTTCGTGTTATTTAGATTGTAGTCTTCTTATTGCAAACCACCCCTTGAATCTCATAACCGATTACACGCATACCTCACTGCAATTTCTTTGAAAGACGACCCGAGATCTAATACTCTCGGTTATTTTTATTGGTTTGAACTTGTGACAAACAAAATTAAACTTTGATTGAAGGTTGTTTGTCAGTTTGGAACTATACTTGCAAAGAAGTGATTTCTTTTATCGAGAAGAAATTCTTAACCGATGACAACGTTTCATCATGCATCTTCTTTGGTGAATGAGATTGTTAGTAAGTCGAAAACTCTACTATTTTCTCCGACTTAGTACACTTTTTTAGATGCCTTTTACGCGAGGATTTAGTGTTTTTCCTCCTACAATTACTCTATTTATCATGTGAATGCGCCTCTCAGGAGTTTGTTAGGGTTGATCTCGCCGTCCTCCATCATCGTCATCTCTTTTTTTTTCCTTTGGTCATCCGACCTCTCTATCAGGTATCTTTCAAACCGACCTTCCCTGGCCATCTTTTCTATGACATTCTTTTAATCATAACAATCATTAGTAGAATGCCCATATAGCTTGTGGTACTCGCAATATTCTATTCGGCTTCCAGCTTTTTTGTGCTGAATGAGACAAGGAGGTGGAAGTTTTTCTGTGTGACAGATTTTTCTGTAAACATCAACAAGAGAAAATTGGAGTGGGGTGTTGTTGTGGTATCTTTGAGGTTTCTTCGAGTTGTAACCCTCCTTCTCCTTGTCCCGAGCTTGGTGCTAGTTCTCTAAGTCGGGAATTTTCCTCCATGTTGATGTACTTATCTGCCCGCTCTTGTACTTCATACAAGAAAGTCGAGTGTCGCTTGGATATTGATTGGGAGAACAACCCTTCTCTAAGATCATCAACCAAACCCATTATTACTACTTCAGGAGGTAAATTTTGTAATTCCGAGCATGCTTTGTTGAATCTCTCCATATAATCTCAGAGGGTCTCTCCGACTTCTTGTTTGACCCCCAGCTGGCTTATGCGTTGATTTAACAACCACAGACTAACCGGCAAGTGCACCAGGTCGTACTAAGTAATACCTTAAGTGAGTAAGGGTCGATCCCACGAGGATTGATGGATCAAGCAATAATGATTGATTGATTGGCTTAGTTACGCAAGCAGAAAAGGGTTTTGAGATATTCAAAAGGTTTAAATTTGAAAATATCAGAAGGCAGGTACGCAAGTAAGTAAGTTGAAAATAAAATATTGGAGAGACAATTAAGGCTTCAGAGTTATCTATTTTTCCGGATTGACTTTTCTTACTAACTATTTTAATCATGTAGGATTTAATTTATGGCAAACTATGTGTGACTAGACCCTAATTCCTTAGACCTTTCTAGTCTCCTCTAAAATTCATTGACTGCCAATGCCTTGGTCAATTAATTCCAATTAGAGGATGTAGTTCAAATTCCAGTTTATATGCCACAAAAATTCTAATTACCCAAAAATAAAAGGATTATATGTCACGTATCCTGTTAAATCCAAATAATTCAAATTCAGGAGAATATGTTTTCAAGCTGTTGTTCAAATAAAAAGCTTTTCCAAGTTTTACAAGAACTCAAATAGAAAGAGGGTCATCCTTCCGTTCCACCCAAATTCATGAGATAAAGAGCGAAAACAATTCTTAAATTATAAATCCAAACATGAATTAAAATAGAAAAAGCAATAAAATCAATCCATACAAATAGACAAAGCTCCTAACCTTAACAAAGGAGGATTAGTTGCTCATGGTTCAGAGAAAAATAGGATTCTCATAAAATGTACAAAGTTCCAATCTGATGGCCTCCCTTTTTATAACTAATCCTAATAAATTTAAAATCTAATTATTTAAAATTAAAAATAATATCTTTTCCTATTTTAAAGTCAAATTTGAATTTAAATCAGAATTAACTAACTACTCCGCGTCTTGTAACGTGGGGACCACTTGACTTCACTGGATCCGCGCCTAACTTGGGTGCTAAAATGGGCCCATAAATCACCCCCAGCGTTTTTCTGCGTTTTCTACACATGGCGCATGTCACGCGTACGCGTCGATGGTCTATTTCGCAAGTCACGCGGACGCGTCGGTCACGCGCACGCGTCGCTGTTCAATTCTTCAAATCACGCGTACGCGTCAGTCACGCGCACGCGTCGCCATGGAAAGCTCCAAATCACGTGCACGCATCAGTCACGCGTACGCGTCGCTCCTCGCTGCCATCTTATTTTATTCTTGTGCTGTAGAAACTCCATCAAATCCAGCCGAATGCTACCTAAAATAAACAAAATTTCAAAATACTCAAAGTAGCATCCATATTGGCTAAAAGATAATTAATTCTTTATTAAACTCAACAAATTAGATGCAAATTCACTATGAAAAGATAGGAAAGATGCTCACGTATCACAACAACAAACTTGAATTGTTGCTTGTCCTCAAGCAACCAAAACTAATATAAGCTTAGGATGTGAATTTGCATGAGAATGAGAATTCGATTAAGCTCATGTCTCTTCTTATAGTGGGGTTTACAACTGCAATCCTAAATAGTTTTGGCATCTCACTCTTTTTTGAATCAGGAGAATGTTACTGTCATCTGGAATTAGAATCCGAATAATATTATGAATTTTCTGATCTTTTGTAATTCAATTTAATCCTTGAACACAACAATTTTTCTTTGGTGCTTTGCACCTTGAGCCTAGCCATGACTTTAAATGTTTTGTCTCAAGCTATTATTATTATTATTATTATTTTTAGTTACTCCCAGACAGTGGTGCTCAAAGCCTTTGGCGTACTCTACAATTGATCTCGACTCTAAATGTTTTGTCTCAAGGATTACTTGACACAAGAACACCACAAGCATGTGACTAGTACTTTGAGCTTTTAATCATGTCTGACCTCCCTAGTCATTGATGCTCAGAGTCTTAGACCTTGCTTTTATTTTTCTTTTGCTGTTTCTTTTGCTTCAAGGATTAAACATTCGTTAATTTTAAAGAAATCATAATAATTCTCTAAATTCCTATTCCTTGTACATTAACATTCTTTGATTCAAATTTAAATATGCACTGTTCATGTCATGCATTCAGAATCACAGAAAATACCACCACATTTAAGTAAATAAGACTATTCTTCAATATAGACCCACTTGCTCATACAATATATCAATCCTGTATTTTTTTATTTGGATTCAAGCTCAGTGAGTAATACATGAGACATCTTTTCAAAATTAAAGCAATTAAGGGAAAACTAAACTAGACCTAGGATTCTAACTAATAAAGGATCATGCAACAAACAAAGCAAAATAGTAGAAAACTGGAACACAACATAGAACAAGAGGGGAGGAATAAAAAATGAAAGGAACTCAACCACCTTAGTTATCCTAGCGGTCACTTTATTCTTCAGGTTGTGCACCTCAGTGAAGATGATTCGCCTCCCTTTTGGTGCCATAGGAATAAACAGAAAACCCTTAAGTGAAGCGTCAACACCAAACTTAAAGGTTTTCTTGTTCTCAAGCAAAGAAGAACTGAAAATAGAAAGAGACAAATATTATAATGAAAGAAAAGGAAAAGGATAAAAGAACAAGAGAGAATTAGGATTGGGAGAGGGGGAAAGAAAATTAAAACTGGGCGGCGAACTAGTGTAGTTGTGCAACGCAGGCGACGCGTACGCGTGCAGAACGTGCACGCGTGGGTCGCGGAATTTTCTTAATGACACGTAAGCGTCAGGCACGTGTCTGCGTGCCCTGGGTTTTGTGCGATTCACGCGAAACCAGCCGTGCGCTCACACAACTCTCTGTTCGCGTGTCTTGGGAACCAATATTTTCATACGACGTGGGCGCGTCATGCACTCGCACGCGTGGATGGCCATCTGTGCAAATGACGCACACGCGTCAGGGACGCGTACGCGTGAACAAGTTTTGTGCTTCTAGCACACTTCCAGCCCTAAGCCAGCACAACTCTCTGCCAAAACACTTATTTACGTCGATTTTTAAGGCAACGCGTACGCGTCGATGACGCGCACGCGTAGAGTGCTAAAATCACCAATGACGCGCACGCGTCATGGACGCGTACACGTGAGGATATTTGTGCGCAAGGCATCATTCCTGCGCAAGGCATCATTCCTGCGCCACTCCTGCTCATCTCTCGGATGGATTTTTCTCTTCTCCTTTTTTTTGAAATATTTTTCGAAGTGTTCAGTTCCTGTTCTCAAATAGCTGCATGATCAGTTAGAACATAATAAAAATCAAATAAGTAAGAAAGCTACTACTACGAAAAACAACTAAGAATGAAAAGGAACGATCATACCATGGTGGGTTGTCTCCCACCAAGCACTTTTAGTTAAAGTCCTTAAGTTGAACATGTGGTGAGATCCTTGTCATGGTGGCTTGTGTTTGTACTAATCCAGGAATCTCCACCAATATTTGTAATTCCAATGACCATCGGGATTCCAAACTAGGCGCATAACGCCTTCAAGCAAGTTGAAGCAAGTGACAAGGCCCCAAGAGTGTTGATTGCAGGAATGAATTCCAGGGTCCCAAACCTTGCTTTTACACCCGTCTTCTTGTGGATCACCATTGTTCCCACCGGGTGGCAAGCGATCTGAATTCTCACAAAGACATCCAAACGACCTTCTAGACCCATTCAATTGAGCTCTACACCAATCCTTGCACTTCAATTTGGAGCATGCAACCATATTGAACCTTGCTTGACAACTCTTACCACTAACCATCTTCCTTTTACTCTTAATGCCACAAAGAGCTCTAAGTTGACCATCCGTCTCTAGTAACTGGTGCACGAAATTGTGAACAATACTTTTCACAACTCTCATAATCCTCGGTCATGAACCCCAAAAACTTGGTGTTCAATACCATGGCATTACACAACTTTGCACAACTAACCAGCAAGTGCACTGGGTCATCCAAGTAATAAACCTTACGCGAGTAAGGGTCGATCCCACGGAGATTGTTAGTATGAAGCAAGCTATGGTCATCTTGTAAATCTTAGTCAGGCAAACTCAAATGATATGATGATGAACGAAAATAAACAATAAAATAAAGATAGAGGTACTTATGTAATTCATTGGTAGGAACTTCAGATAAGCGCATGAAGATGCCTTCCCTTCCGTCTCTCTGCTTTCCTACTGTCTTCATCTAATCCTTCTTACTTTTTCCATGGCAAGCTTATGTAGGGTTTCACCGTTGTCAATGGCTACCTCCCATCCTCTCAGTGAAAACGCTGCCTATGCTCTGTCACAGCATGGGTAATCATCTGTTGGTTCTCGGTCAGGCCGGAATAGAATCCATCGATTCTTTTGCGTCTGTCACTAACGCCCCGCCTGCTAGGAGTTTGAAGCACGTCACAGTCATTCAATCATTGAATCCTACTCAGAATACCACAGACAAGGTTAGACCTTCCGGATTCTCTTGAATGCCGCCATCAATTCTTGCCTATACCACGAAGACTCTGATCTCACGGAATGGTTGGCTCGTTTGTCAGGCGAGCACTCGGTTGTCAGGCGATCAACCATGCATCGTGCAATCA
>NC_029781.3:80347505-80348068 GCF_000817695.3 Arachis duranensis | reverse complement strand
GGTGAACCTTTTCAGATTGTGACTCAGCTTTGCTAGAGTCCCCAATTAGAGGTGTCCAGGGTTCTTAAGCACACTCTTATTGCCTTGGATCACAACTTTATTTCTTTCTTTTTCTTTCTTTTCTCTTTCTCTTTTTTTTTCGTTTTCTTTTTTTTTTCATTACTTTTTCTTGCTTCAAGAATCATTTTAATGATTTTTCAGATCCTCAGTAACATGTCTCCTTTTTCATCATTCTTTCAAGAGCCAACATTTATGAACCACAAATTCAAGATACATATGCACTGTTTAAGCCTACATTCAGAAAACAAAAATATTGCCACCACATCAAAATAATTAAACTGTTATAAAATTCAAAATTCATGCAATTCTTTCCTTTTCAATTTAAGCACGTTTTTATTCAAGAAAGGTGATGGATTCATAGGACATTCATAACGTTAAGGCATAGACACTAAGACACTAATGATCACAAGACACAAACATAGATAAACATAAGCACTAGAATTCGAAAAACAGAAGAATAAAGAACAAGGAAATCAAGGAACGGGTCCACCTTAGTGATGGCG
>NC_029781.3:80343032-80343307 GCF_000817695.3 Arachis duranensis | reverse complement strand
TCGAGGTACAGCAGAGCTCCACACCTTAATCTATGGTGTGTAGAAACTCCACCGTTGAAAATACATAAGAACAAGGTCTAGGCATGGCCGTGAGGCCAGCCTCCCAGTGATCTAAGAACTAGACGTCCAAAGATGATCTAGAGATCTAAAGTGATCAAAAGATTTAAATACAATAGAAAAAGGTCCTATATATAGAAAACTAGTAGCCTAGGGTGTACAGAGATGAGTAAATGACATAAAAATCCACTTCCGGGCCCACTTGGTGTGTGCTTGGG
>NC_029781.3:80326881-80341292 GCF_000817695.3 Arachis duranensis | reverse complement strand
CCCATTTTGGTGCCAGTTCCGGCGTTTAACGCTGGGATTTCTGAGGGTGACTTTGAACGCCGGTTTGGGCCATCAAATCTTGGGCAAAGTATGAACTATCATATATTGCTGGAAAGCCCAGGATGTCTACTTTCCAACGCCGTTGAGAGCGAGCCAATTGGGCTTCTGTAGCTCCAGAAAATCCACTTCGAGTGCAGGGAGGTCAGAATCCAACAGCATCTGCAGTCCTTTTTAGTCTCTGAATCAGATTTTTGCTCAGGTCCCTCAATTTCAGCCAGAAAATACCTGAAATCACAGGAAAACACACAAACTCATAGTAAAGTCCAAAAAAGTGAATTTTAACTAAAAACTAATAAAAATATACTAAAAACTAACTAGATCATACTAAAAACATACTAAAAACAATGCCAAAAAGCATACAAATTATCCGCTCATCAGTAACCCATATTCAAGTTGGAAAGTAAGGGTTAAGGATAGGAATTTTACCCACTTGAATGTTGTATTGGATGGTAATGGCTTTGGAAGAGGTTTTGCAAGCTCCACTCCCTTGTGTTCTTCTTTGAATTCTTCTACCTCTTCGCAAGCTTCCTCAATTTCAACTTCTTCCTCTTGGTAGCTTTCTTCTAATTCAGTCTCTTCTTCATTGCTTACCAAGGGCATGGGAGGTTGTGCATCTTCCTCTTCTTCTATATGTGAGGGTGGAAAGTTCTCTAATTCACTGGAGTATAAACTTCTTTGATTGGTTTCCTCACTTTCTTCCATAGGATCTTGCATTGTCTCTCTTGGGAAGGAATTTACTTGTTCCTCTTCCTGGTTCTTGATCATCGTCTGCACATATTTCTCTATATTTTTGACACTTGTCTTTATATCATGTAGGAATTCTTTCATGAGAAGCTCAAGATCTGATGGTATTTGAGATGAATAACGAGATGGTGGCTCATGGTATGAGTAGATAGATGGTGGCTCTTGATATGGGTAGAAAGATGATGGTTCTTGATATAGATAGAGAGGTGGTGGTTCTTGGTATGAATATGGAGGTGGTGGCTCTTGATAGTTGGAACATGGAGCATTGAAGTTTCTTTGGTTTTGACTTTGCCAACCAAAATTTGGATAGTTCCTCCATCCACCATAATATAAATCACTACATGGGTGTGAGTAGTAACCCATGTGATCTCTCTCCATTATTTTTTCTTAGCACAAAACACCAAAAAGGATTAAATGCACCATGTGGTAAACAGGAAAGAAAAAAAGAAAGAACTGAATTCTAAGAATTAAAATAAAACTAACGATGAAACACCAAACTTAATTTAAGAAATTAAGAAAAATATTGGTGCTATTTATTTATTTAAATTTTTTTCGAAATTTTTTTAAAATAAAATTTAAATAAAATTAAAACTAAAACGCCTAATCTAAGCAATCAAACAACTGATAGTTGTTAATTATAGTCAATCCCCGGCAACGGCGCCAAAAACTTGATGCGTTGATTTAACAACCACAGACTAACCGACAAGTGCACCGGGTCGTACCAAGTAATACCTTACGTGAGTAAGGGTCTATCCCATGAGGATTGATGGATCAAGCAACAATGATTGATTGATTGGCTTAGTTAGGCAAGCAGAAAAGGGTTTTGAGATATTCAAAAGGTTTAAATTTGAAAATATCAGAAGGCAGGTACGCAAGTAAGTAAGTTAAAAATAAAGAGCGAAAACAATTCTTAAATTATAAATCCACACATGAATTAAAATAGAAAAAGTAATAAAATCAATCCATACAAATAGACAAAGCTCCTAACCTTAACAATGGAGGATTAGTTGCTCATGGTTCAGAGAAAAATAGGATTCTCATAAAATGTACAGAGTTCTAATCTGATGGCCTCCATTTTTATAACTAATCCTAAAAAATTTAAAATCTAATTATTTAAAATTAAAAATAATATATTTTCCTATTTTAAAATCAAATTTGAATTTAAATCAGAATTAACTAACTACTCCGCGTCTTGTAACGTGAGGACCACTTGACTTTACTGGATCCGCGCCTAACTTGGGTGCTAAAATGGGGCCCAAAAATCACCCCCCAGCGTTTTTCTGCATTTTCTACATGTGGCGCATGTCACACGTACGCGTCAGTCATGCGTATGCGTCGATGGTCTTTTTCGCAAGTCACGCGGACGCGTCGATCACGCACACGCGTCGCTGTGCAATTCTTCAAATCATGCATACGCGTCAATCACGCGCACACATCGCCATGAAAAGCTCCAAATCATGCGCACGCCTCAGTCACGCGCACGCCTCAGTCACGCGTACGCGTCGCTCCTCGCTGCCATCTCCTTTGATTCTTGTGCTGCAGAAACTCTATCAAATCCAGCCGAATGCTACCTAAAATAAACAAAATTGCAAAAGACTGAAAGTAGCATCCATATTGGCTAAAGATAATTAATTCTTTATTAAACTCAACAAATTATATGCAAATTCACTAGGAAAAGATAGGAAAGATGCTCACGCATCACTGGCATGGAGCATGCTTGACCTTATCTTTTTGAATTAAAAAATCGGGTAAGAAACTTCCTTGCCAACTCATCAAAGTAAGTTATTGACCTGGATGGTAAGTTGTCAAACCACTTTAATGCTGCTTTAGTTAGTGTTGTCAAAAAGGCCTTGCAGCGAGTCACATCGGATGCATAAGCTAAGTACATCCGACTTTTGAAGTTGCTAAGATGATGTCTTGGGTCGGTCATTCTGTCGTAAAATCTATGTCGAGAATTTTAAAGTTTCTGGTAACCCTAACTCACATGATTTCTTTAATGAACAGATCTTCCCCTCCAAAAGGACTTTCCTCCTGATCCGTCTGACTGCTCCGACTTTGGAGGTCAGCTTCAAACTTTGAGAGCTTTTCCTCCAACTTTCTTCATCATCGTACTTCTTTCTGTAATTCTCTTTTTGCTTCTCGTTGTCGTTTAGCCTCCTACTTGAGTTATTCCAATCAACCGTGATGTCCATATACCAGTCCTGATATCTTCGTCGGATGAGGAGGATCCGCTGCCTTGGGTAAGTGAACTTCCGAGTGAATTCGTTGTGGATGGGGGTTTCCTGACGTTCTTTCCTCGTGGGGGACTTGTTCTTTCCTGCGGTGGGGGTAATGTAAGTGCTTGGTTGTCGTTGTGAGGCTCTGGCTTCGATTCGGACGTCGTCTGACCGTCTTCAAATTGATGCTCCGCCATATGAAGGTGTAGACTTTAACATCCCCGACAATGGCGCTGATATTCTAAGGGTTACTTGAAGTTGGGTTGTATTTTGGCCTAGACATAAGATTCAGACTCCTTCTAAGGCAGCGTCCGACTTGTTTCGTAGCTGAGGTGCTGCCGTCCGAGTTCCTCGTGAGGAGGTAGGGGTGGTACCTGTCAGAGACTCCAATGCCTAAGTCAGCAAGGATTTTTAGTAAGTTTTTTGTAGATTAGGTCTAAAATGTATCTGAGTATCAGTATTTTTGTAGTAGAGTAACCACCTTTAAAAGTAGTTCCAGCTTTATTGGTGGATAATTGTTCTCCTTTTCTAGGAAAGTTGATGATATCTTTTTCCTAGAAAAGTGAGAGATGTCTTAGGGTTAGTTATTTGTTTAGATAAGTACGGCTATTCTACCATAAAATCGAATAGGAATAGATGAGACTACTTTTTGGGTGGGTTTAATTTTTTTTTTTCAGTTGACAAGCAAAAGAATTATATTGATATACCTAAAAGAATATACAATTATTCATTTGATGAAAAAAAAAATCATAGTTTTAATTAACTTGGCTCATATTAAAATCACATTAACTTTTCACCCAAAAGTTAAAAAATAAATAAATAAATATCCACACATAAGTTTTTTCTCCTCTAGCCACATACCCCTTGTTAGGAGTGTGTATGGGGCTATGGGCTATGTCGACCCAAATTTTGTTAAATTCGAATTCAACCGTAATATTTTGCCAAGTCGAAATAAATCAGGTCCACCCAATTAAAACGTTTTTTTGCAAATCTTATACAGCGAATTAATAAAATATAATCTATAAATGTTAAATTTACTAAATGTTATATAAATTTATATTAAAAATAAATTATTTTAAAGATAAAACAACACTATGAAATAAAAAGATATTAATTAAAATATAAAATAATATTTTATTACTAATTTTACTATAAAATATATATTTTAAGGTAAATTCTACTGTACCCATTTTATAATAACATGTAAATTACCTTCTGTGACATGTCATTCTTTAATTGGTTGTTATGTTAACTATGCTTAACTATTTTAAAATTAAATTATAGCCCAAAATGAGTAATTATATAATTTACTAAAGGAAAAGTATAGGGAGTCAATGGTCTAAGCGTATAATGTGCACAATGGAGGTTTAGGAAGTATTAGAGATATGACCATTAGTGTTACATTGTCCTATCAGATTATGCTTTTGGGATGAGTGGGTTCATGACATGGTATTAGAGTTCTAGATCTAAAAGGTCAAGGGTTCGATCCTTGGTGAACTCCAAAATTAACTTAAATTTTTAGGATGAGATGTTTATTATCCCTAGTATTCGGATGGTTATTCTGAATAATGTGGTATCATTAATGATGAGAATGGATCCCTGGTATTCGGATGGTTATTCTGAATAATGTGGTATCATTAATGATGAGAATGGCACAAAATGAATAATGTGGTATCATTAATGATGAGAATGGCACAAAATGGGAAGATAACAAGCCTGTCTTACAAAAGGAAAAAAACAAAGAGAAAAGACAAAGCAACTAGTGAATTATAGCCTTTCGATCTCACAATATATCTAAGTAGGAAAATCCTCTAAAAAGATGCGAGTCTTTGCACGGTATAGAGGTCAAATATCTAGTTTTGTCCCATAAAACTTGTTTAACCGAAAATCTACCATTGAAGGTGCATAAATTGCGTTCCAGTCAAATACATGTATAAATTTTTTAAAATAACTAAAATGAAAAAAATTAAAAAGGCGAAGGCGAAGCTTAGCAGAAACGAATTTGAGTAGGAAGGAATAATGGAAAGGAGGAAATGTTCTTTACTCACCAAGGGAAGTGTTCTTCAATAGAAGAGTGGAACGAATCAAATTAATACTAATTTGGTAAAAAATATATAAATTTACTTTTTAATATTTACAAAAAATATATAATTATCCATCTTAAAAAATATTTAATTACAAAATGAGCCTACTTTAATTAAAATGTTAATTTTTATTGGGTTAAATGAACTCAAATTAAAACTAAACATTCAATTAAAATGTGTCATATCATAAAAGATAATTTACATGTTAATTTAGAAAGAGTTGGATAAAACTCACCATATTTTAATTATAACACTTCAATCCAAACTAAACCAATGCAAAAAACATAACCCGAATTTTACCCGGAAATACATTGAATTACTCTGATAGACTCAAACCCGACAAAATATAATTTGGATGCAAGCAAGTTTTCGAACTAGGCCAGGTCTTGCTCACCCCTGGTGTAAGAGTCACATTTTTCAGCCAGTTGCACAACATTGCATGGGGCTTTCTCTTGTGAACAGAAGTAGTGATGTAACTAAAATATTAAGTAATCCCCCATCACAAGTAACAATTAACTACATTTGAGTTGCAAAAAATGTCTCAAAAGTCAAAACCACCAATGTCCTCATCCTAAAACAAAAATCTGGGTGTAAGGAAACATAATACACATCTAAGACAATAAATAACAATTCCCAAAACAGAATCCACAGATTAGGTGGCCAAATTTTCTAAACTGCATTCACTAGGCCTTGTGAACCTTTTCCACATATGCCTGCAACCAAAAGCACAGGAATTGTAAGCAATTACTCAGTTTTCATCAATTCCAGGACAACCCAACTTTGACAAAAGCGAATATCTAAAAGCACAATAGCAGATGTAGATTAAGAAACTAACACAAATATCCATAGCAGAACACCAAAAGGCTGCACTTTCATCAAAGATTATAGTCAAACTTAAGGGCAGAATTAATTGGGTTGCAACAAGCTGATGGACTTAGAAGCTATGTTGACAAATAAAAGTACAAAGAAGCGCTAAAACAACATGCCACTTCTTCAGAGAAAATATAACTTCTCAAGGTTTTGTTAATATTTTGGGGAAGCACTAAATTATGGGATTAAGTTAAAAATTAGGTAAATACCAAAGGGAAAGGAAAAAGTAAACCATTTTAACACACAGAAAGGTTGCCAGGTTAAACTTTGAATTATAAAATTGTTGAAACAAAATCTTGGATGAGCACATTTTTCTCTACTCAACTAATCCCATATTTTTAAGCACTTTTCAATTTTCATCAAAGTTTTGAATGACAAAATTAAGCCTTCCAGTCGATGTTTCCAGTGTTTCATCTGAATACACATTCATCTATAAAAGTAAATAGAGAGAGGACACCCAAATGATCCAATCCTTTCAACCATATAATGGCAATCCGTAAGTTAAATATCACTGACCTGTACAAGTTTGTTAAGCTTTGGTTTCGAAAACGACAAATAATGGTCAATTTTCTCTTGAGTCTGAGGAATATGGGCTCCCTGCATGGTACCGGTTACTTTATCTACAACCTTCTTCACAATTGTTTTATAATCATCTTTAGTGATTTTTCCTTCTTTCCAAGTTGGTTTCAGAAGCTCCTTAACAAACTCAACCAATGAAAATTTGAAAGCACGAATCCCCTTCACATCCTTGCTTTTATTGGCCTCAACACCATTGTGGTCTATGTTTTCTGAAGGACCATTCTCTTTTGTAATTTTATGATCATCTTGAGGATTTGGCTTATCATCAGCTACCGCTTCATTGGTTTCCTTCTGTATCTCAATGTTTTGACCTGGCTGCAATTGGGTCAGATGTTCATTCTTGGCAGGTTGCTCTTCTGAGGAGGGGGCCTTAGAAGTATCACCACAATTTTGTTTCCCAGTGTTAGACAACAGTGATGAAATTTCTATATTTGCACTTTTTTTACTTGGAGAAATGACTGGGCAGATTCCACTTGCTTCAGCATCATTTAGGTCAACGCTATCACTCATTGGATCATACTGCTTTACAAATCCAACAGCAGGATCTGGCTTGACATACGTATTGGAAACAGGCATAGCAGGCACTTCCGTGTTGGCTAAGGAGGGAGTGTCATTTGTATTATGAGAATTTAAGGCAGCATAAAGTTGTGGCAGCTGCTGACCAGATCCAAGGATGTGAGCAAGAGAGGCTGAGAGATTGGAAAGTTGAGCAAGCTGTTCTTTGCTTACTGTGTCCTGTGTTGAAGGATTACTTGAACTAATCTGTGATGAGCCTTCACCTGTGATATTTGGCTCAGCAGAGTACTTTTTCTCAACAGAGACTTCTTGCTTTTGCATACCTTCAGGAATTCCTGCTCTTGAAGGAAGAATGGGAACTGTCACTTTATTTTGTCCAACTGCATGGCAACTTGGCAAATGCAAAAGATTAACATTTTGCACATTCTGATTAAAACCTTGCCCTGGAAAAACAACAGCAGACTTGTTTATCACTGTTATCATCACATTTCAATGCTAATACATACATAACATTTGGGCAATTGCTGGGTTAAATATTTCACAGTACAAGTAATTTACAGTCAGATGAACATAAAGCGTATTGTTTATCACCTGGAACTTGTATTCTGTCATGTTCAGTGGTGGCTGGATATGTACTTCCTTGAGTTAACCCACGATCGTTCTGTCCATGCTCTATTTCCGTACGGGTGGAAGATCCTGCTCTATAATTCCAATCAGGAGACATTTTTGCGTCCCCAGGCCAGATGTCTGCAGCTACTGACTGGGAAACGGGAATGCTGGCACCAGCATTGTCTGCTATCCAATGGTCAGCTTCCTTCTTATCACTTAAAAATGGTGGTTCACCCTGCACACTGCTCTGGTCTAAACTATGACCCCATCCTTCCTTCACAGGCCATACAGTTTGTTCATGCTCAGTGGCACCTATATTTCCAGGTTTTTCTTCAACCAACTTTGCTGAATCATAGGTAGCTATATCATTCCGGTTTGGACTGTCCCATACTTTATCCTTATCAGCCATAATGCCATCTGTGCCCCATCTATCACTTCTAAGCCTTCTAGTAGGACTAGCTGAATCACTCAATTTTGGTCTATCCAAGGTCTGATGGTCTCCAGCAAGATTGCTTCCCCATCTATCATCCCTTAAGCTTCTGTCTTGCCTATCATGAGAAAACCTACAATGCTTACCATTACGACAATTTCCATTAGCAAAAAATTTGCAAAGGGTATCACCACTGCGGCTTGGTATGTGGCCACCACCCTGCTCAAAAGAATTATCTCTGCGCCTTCCATCATTTTCCCTTTCTCTAGTTAATTCATCCAGAGTACCCTTACCATATTCATCAGAATTGTTATGATGCACATACTTGCATGATGCTCCCATTCTACATCTGCCTTTTGCAAAATGAACACAAGCTTCAGTGGATCTACTCCTAAGAGTATGTTCCCTGCTCTCATGTGAAGCAGAATATCTTGGAGCTCCATCTTCCCGGTTTTTACTTTCCCGAATATCCTCATAATTTTGGTCATCATGGTGAAGAAAATAGCAATGGCTTCCTCTTCTACATTTTCCAACAGCAAAATCTCTGCATATTTGCTTTGATTCTGCAGCCCTTGTTCTATTTCTGTCATTGGCTCCTGAATCCCACTTGAAACCATGTGGAGGGCTTCTGCTTCTACTACTCCTAGGCATGATACAATGCAAAGAAAGGTAGAAAATTAACAAACCCAACGGTATCTATGGAAGATTACAAACTGCTACAACAATGTCCTGATATTATCACCAATAATACAACAACAAAATATAATAGCAAAGCCTTCTCCCTCAAAATGACTGTTGCCACTCACCAATAATATCTACATAAAATTTATTAGGGAAAACAAAGGTCCAAATAATTTGAAATTAATGACTCTTACAGAAAAATTACCAAAAACAAATGCAAACATGGGATATCCTGATATCTAGTAAAACACATCAAAACTTTAGCATTAGAGCTTTACTCTAGACGGTAAAATCTTTTAAATATAGGATGCTAGACGTTGAATAATGGCCATCCTTGCACATATCTACCAGCATATATAAAATATAAACAAATAAGGAACAAGTTAAAAAAAATGTCATGTAATGGTGTATATATTTTCCCAAAAATACAGCTCAGTACTCAGGTTTCATGGGTGTACACAGCTCCTCAAATAAAGTGAAACTGCCATATAATAATATATGTTGAGATCAAGTTAATCTATAGTCACAGGCACATTACAATAAAACAATAAAATATCTGTTAACCATACTGCAATACTGCATCCATCAATTTTCAGAAAAATGGGGCCAGCATAGTCACGCGGTGAGGGAAACAAACCTGCCCGACCTGCTCCAACCACTTTTTGGGGATGGACTGCGTCTCCTGCTGTAACTTGCATCCGCCTCCCACTCCATTTTTGCATCCAAACATCTATAGTCTTTATTCATAATATCATCTTTATTTGAACCCCTGCCTCCAGAAAAAGGTTCCTTACTCATGCGAGGTTTCATCTTGTCATTTCCTTCCATATAAGACCATTTTGAGTTATTGCTGCCAGCAACATCTCCAGAGGACCATCCAGAACGCAAGTGCTTACTATCAGGTCCAAATTCAGGATCATCTCTTGTATCCCACTTTGAAGAGCGTTTCCTGCCACTTTCACTCATTTCACTTGCAAAAGCAGTAATGTTTTCTCTGATTAACGCAGTGTGCTCTGAGTTAAAAACAAACAAATAAACCATCTAAATCTTAAATTGATCCTTCTTCTACAAAGTTGTATTCACCAATAGAAAATAACATACTAGGAACAGCAGAGACACAAAATTAACATCACTCATGGCTTATGTTGAACTTAAAACAAAAAGATATCAGTGCAGGCAGTTCTTGAACTCAGAAAGCTTAAAGATTTGATCCTTAACAAAGTACTCATCAAGCACTCTATGACACTTGTAATCAATCATCATTTTTCCCTGAAAATATATTTATTAATAGAGAAGAAGAATATAGGTCAGGATGATTAGGAACCCCCCAAACAACAAAGAAATGGAAACACGTTAAGCCATGCACATAATACAGAACAGTGGCTACAGCAATGGGAAAGTCAAGGTGTGACAGATGGAGTTGAGGCTGAATCAATATTCTATCAGCTTATATCAGTTACTGCAGAGGTGATAATTTCTTTAATTGTAGCAGGATACAAAGCTATAACCATATTTGAGTATACTATCATTGGAGTCTACTAGGAAGGCAGGAACCAATTAAGACTTGATAATATTTATTAATACTATGAAATCTTCCTCATGAAACATCAAACACAGCCAAAGCTTTCCTAAATAATGCATTAGCCTGATAAAAATACAAAACTTCTAGCAAGGCCACCAACGAACAAGGAAGAAAATTAGAAAGATATTCTATTAGGTCTTCAACAACTGATTGGTACACTAATTTAAAAGAGCATATGATTTCCAAGTTCTCAATACTGATGTCAAAATTCAACTGCAAGATAACAAGATGCTTTGATCTACAAACTAACTAGTACAAGAATCTAGTACTTCTGAACAGTCTGCCAAAGCCTAGGCATGCTCTCAAAAAACTGTCAAAAATCTACATCCATGATGGAACACGCACATCATCTTTTCAATAATTATAGGATCCAATACATCTCAAGAAGTTTTCAAAATACTCAAAATTTGGCCTCCAAAAAACCCACAATATATATTGAATTGATTTTCTTCATTGTCTGATCATGATGCACACTGGACACTATTTTATCTGGTGAAACTCAACAATAAGGTGGCACATCTGTTGCCAGTACTTGAACTGGCCAGTGAGTGGTTTATTCTGATATCTCAGGATATATTCAAGAGTTCTTCACTCCAAAACAATCCAATATTGATTTGATTAATGTCTTAAAGATCCAAGATTGCTCTTATGGAAGGGCCAAGTGCCACTGGAAACATATTTTGACCAGCTACTTTGAGTGAACTTGGTAACACCTCCATGCATGGACCACAAGAAATTACTGCAGAAAAATTATATCTAATATTAGCACATTGAAAAATGTACTCTTACTCAGATACACAGAACTAAAGCACATATCCATGGAACTACCTAATGTCTTGGGGATCTTGGTTACCTAGATAGCCATGTAGATGAAAGCCTAAGGATTGGTGTATTGGATCAGAATCCAAACTAGTAATCTTATAGCCCACTCAATAAATAGTAGTGACCGGATAAACCCTAAACCCAATCTAAGATCGATACGAAACAAAAAACAGTATCCCGACCAAACCCTAACCGAGCAAAGAAAATTCTACCCTGGGGAATTAAGCACCAGAATTCCACTCAGTCTATAGTCTATAAATCCAAGACAAGAAAGAGAGAATCCCAAAGCTTTCTAAGCAATGATTCAATGCTAGCCAAGCGGCGAATCACAGCGATATCTAGCAGGAAGCAAAAAGAAAAGAAAGAAAGAAAGAAGCTTTCAATAATCATTCGTGACAAGTCTACGCGCTTCACATTATGATGTCTCCAAAGTCGTTAGGGTAAGGTAATAGGCAGTAACGCTCCGGATAAAGTAAAAAGTTGGAATCTTTGCGATCAAAAGAGAAACAATAGGCAGGAATAAACACATCATCGCATTCAAATCTGAATGGCAAGAGACATATATACGTATTAAACCCTAGAGAGAGAGAGAGAGAGGAGAAGACTTACTAGTAGCGAGAAGGAGAGACGAAACCCTAGACGCAGAGAGGGAGAGATTACTTCATGTTCCTTGCTTGCTTCCGAGGTTTGGGGCTTCGAACGAGAAAGGAGCAGCTTCGTCTTCAACAAATATCTGTTTCTGTTCTTTTATGTTTGTGTCTCTCTGCTTAGATTCGCCCTTTGCTCTTTTGTTTTTGCTATTTTCTCGTTTTAATCAGCTCACTAGGATCACTTCCCTTTTTGTTTCACGCCAAATTACCTTCGCTTAAAAAAATAAAAACTACTTTTCCTTTTTACATTCACAGGTAATCAAACTCAAAAGATTTCTATAAGGGGAAAATTAATTTTAAGGACATTAATCCCACATCTCAATAACACGTGAGTTTGAGTATCTTTATTGCTGCAAAATATTTTTGACAGCTGAAATGGACCACCCATTCTATACTCACACTTCCTCACAGTTATCAGAAATCAACTGTTAACTGAATCAATATTTAAAAATATTTATTATAGAAAAAAGAAAAAAATAAAATTTTATATAATATTACTTACTAATATAATCTCACTTAAAAGGCAACTAATAGAAATTATAATAATAGAAGAAAAAATTATATTATTAATAATAAAAAATTGTGCATAAATAATTGTGATTTAATTTCAGTTTTATAATACAAAAAAAAAAGACACAAAACTAGTGTTAGAGTATGAGGTAATTTGGTGGTTACTAATTTCCTTTTTTTGTGTAAAAAGCCTTAGTTTTAATTTTCAGTTTTGACAATAATCACTATTTTCTATTATCTTTTAAAAAAGTCTTAAATTAGATGAGAGTAATTTGGAATAAGTATTTTAATACTTAAATGTTTTTAATACTAACCTTATAGAAAAGGACGTTTCAACTAAGCAGTTTTTCGCATGCGAGTCACCCTACTTGCCTATTATTGTTGCAATACCATTCCCAAAAAAGATTCTACGAAAGCAAATGCCTTAGACTTCTCTTTATCAATGACTTTATCTCTAAGAGAGACTTTAGGTGGCTTTTCAAAACCCTCCCAAGAAGAATTCTTCCTGACAACGGATGCACAGACCTTACTGTGTTTCACCATCATTCCCTTACTCTCACTCTCGTCGTCTCTCATATAAGATCCTGAAATTTTTTGAGTACTGAGTATTAGAAATACTTATTGTAATAATATTGTTTTACTTGGGAAGCTAGTTTGGACCTTTTTTCATCAGCCAAACAAGTTATGGGTTCAACTATTGACAATCAAATATCATTGGAAAGTGCTGAATGATAGTTTTGCTTAGTATATTGGAGATTTGAATCAAAATTTTTGATTTTCTAACTGAAGAAAAGAGAAAAAACTATCTAATGAGATGGATTTTGTTCACATTTCTTATTCGAATATTCGGATAGAGGATCTTTGGTCGTTTAGTAGGTGGCACTTGGAGAACCTTTATTCCCCTCTAAATCAGAGTCTAATAGGTAACATTTTTTCTTATAATCAAAATGTGGTCTGCTTCGAAGGTTTATGACTCGCACAATGGTTACTTGTTGATGAGCGAAAATTAAAGCTCAGGGATACCGACAAGTGTACTGGATAGCTCAAGTAATACCACGGTGAGTGGATATCATTCCCATGAGAATTAAAGGATTGAACAAGCAAATATCATATTAAGTCCCTAATTAGATTAAATGAACCTAGATTTAAAGAGGGCAAGATTGAGTCTTGCTGAGAGCTTGAGAAACTTGAGTGCTTGAATGCTTACTGTAAAACCTGGTTAATTAATGAGTAATTAACCCACAAATTAATATTTATTCTAGAAAATTAAAAATGTGAATTTTATGGTTTAATACGATAGAGAAAATTAAAACGAGAATTTTGACACCAATTTTAAAGAATTTGGTCTAAAATTAGGCCAAACGGATTAAACCGGACCAACTGGCCTGTATTGGGCCCTTGGCCCAACCCATTTCACTAAACTAAGTGAGCCACAGCTCACTCTTCCTCCCATCTCATGAAAACACGCTGCAGAGGCAGTAAGAAGGAAGAAGAGAACTCCAATTTTACAAACCCTTACTCTTAATCTTCAATCCTTGATAACTTTTTATCCGGAGCCCTAATCGCCGCACCGTTTGCGGCCACGCGACCGCGACGTCAAGCTCTACAAATTAAAGTTTATAACTTTGTTCTAGAGGTAAGTGGTGCGGTATTTTACAACCCACACTACTTACCGGCAAGTGCACCGGGTCGTACCAAGTAATACCTTACGTGAGTAAGGGTCGATCCCTCGAGGATTGATGGATCAAGCAACAATGATTGATTGATTGGCTTAGTTAGGCAAGCAGAAATTTGTTTTGAGATGTTCAAAAAGTTTAAGTGTAAATTCAGAATATCAAAGACAGGCAGATTAATAAGTTAGGAATAAAATATTAGAGAAAACAGTTAAGGTTTCAGAGTTATCTATTTTTCCAGATTTATTTTCTTACTAACTGTTTTAATCATGCAAGATTTAATTTCATGGCAAACTATATATGACTAGACCCTAATTCCTTAGACCTTCCTAGTCTCCTCTAAAATTTATTAATTGCCAATTCCTTGGTCAATTAATTCCAATTA
>NC_029781.3:80323408-80326823 GCF_000817695.3 Arachis duranensis | reverse complement strand
AATCCATACAAATAGACAGAGCTCCTAACCTTAACAATGAAGGATTAGTTGCTCATGGTTCAGAGAAGAAAAATAAGGGTTCTGGTAACAATCTGGTACCTGTCTAAATGTACAGAGTTTCTATTTATAACTAATCCTAATAAATCTAAAATCAAAAATTAAAAATAATATCTTTTCCTAAAAGATAAGATTTGAATTTAAATTCGAATTAATTAACAGATCTTCAGTTGATGGGTGGGAACCACTTGATTTGTCCATTCTGCAGCTTCTAATATGTGTTTTCTGGGCTGAAAACTGGGTCAAAAACAGCCCAAAAATCTTAACTAGGATTTTCTGTATTATTGCAGATCACGCATGTGACGCGTCCACGTCGTCCACACGCTCGCGTCATTTGTGCAGATTCTAGTCCACGCGTTCGCATCAGGCACGCGATCGCGTCATTGCAATTCCTCCATTCCACACGGTCGCGTGAGCCATGCGTCCGCGTCGGTCTTCGCTGGTCATTTCTTTGGTTTCTTCTTTTTCTCTGCAGAAACTTCATCAAATCCCTCCGAATGTTACCTAAAATAAATAAAATTGTACAAAACTCAAAATAGCATCCATAGTGGCTAAAATATAATTAATTCTTAATTAAACTCAACAATTTAGATGCAAATTCACTAGGAAAAGATAGACAAGATGCTCACGCATCACAACACCAAACTTAAACTGTTGCTTGTCCTCAAGCAACCAAAACTATATAGGCTTGGGATGTGAATTTGCATGAGAATGAGAATTCAATTAAGCTCGTGTCTTTTTTTATAGTGGGGTTTATAACTGTAATCCTGAATAGGTTTGGCATCTCACTCTCCTTTAAATCAGAAGGATGTCACTGTCATATGGAATTAGAATCCGAATAATATTATGAATTCTCTGATCTTTTATATTTCAGTTTAATCCTTGAACACAGCAAAATTTATTTTAATTTATTTTCTTTGGTGCTTTGCACCTTTAGCCTAGCCGTGACTTTAAATGTTTTGTCTCAAGGATTACTTGACACAGAAACACCACAAGCACTTAACTGGGGGACTCTCTTTGAGTCCTGATTTTTCTTTCAGTTACTCCCAGACAGTGGTGCTCAAAGCCTTTGGCATACTCTATTAAGCTTACTTGGTCTCAACTTTAAGTGTTCTGTCTCAAGGATTACTTGACACAGTCACACCACAAGCATATGACTAGGGAAACAACTCTTTGAGCTTTTAATCATGTCTGATCTCCCTAGTCATTGATGCTCAGAGCCTTGGACCTTGCTTTTATTATTTTTTTATATATATTTTTTACTTTTGCTGTTTTTTTTCTTCAAGGATTAAATTTTTGTTTATTTCAGAGAAGTCATAATAATTCTCTAAATTCATGTTCCTTATACATCAACATCCCTTGATTCAAATTCAAATATGTACTGTTCATATCATGCATTCAAAAATCATAGAAAATACCACCACTTTTAAGTAAATGAGACTATTCTTAAATTTAGACTCAATTTCTCATGCAATACATCACTTCTTTTTTTTAGATTCAAGTTCATTGAGTGGTACATAAAACATCTTTTCAGCATTAAAAAAATAAAAAAAACTAGTCCTAGAATTCTAACTAATAAAAGATCATGCAACAAACAAAGCAAAATAGCAGAAAGCCAGAACATAACATAGAAAAAAGAGGGGAGGAATAAAAATGAAAGGAACTCAACCACCTTAGTTATCCTAGCAGTCGCTTTATTCTTCAGGTTGTGCTCCTCCGTGAAGATGATTCGCCTCCCTTTTGGTGCCATAGGAATAAACAGAAAAGCTTTAAGCAAAGCGTCAACACCAAACTTAAAGGTTTGCTTGTCCTCAAGCAAATAAGAACTGAAAATAGAAAGAGATAAATATTTTGAGAAAAGAAAAATAAAAGGATAAAAGAATAAGAGAGAATTAGGATTGGAAGAGAGAGAGAAAGAAAATTGGGCGGCGAACTAGTGTGGCGCAAGCGACGCGAATGCGTGCAGCACGCGTTCGCGTGGGTCGCGAAATTTCCATAATGACACGTAAGCGTCAGGCACACGTCCGCGTGCCCTGGGTTTTGTGCGATTTGCGCGAAGCTAGCCGCGCGCCCGCGCGACTTTCTGTTCGCATGGCTTGGGAGCCAAATTTTCATACGACGCGTTCGCGTCATGCATGTGAACGCGTGGATGGACGCGTGACCAAATTTGTGTTTCTAGCCCACTTCCTGCCCCAAGCCAGCACAACTCTCTGTCCAAACACTCTTTTATGTTGAATTTACAGGTCACTCGTCCGCGTCAGTGACGCGTCCGCGTGAATGTCGAAAATCACAAACGACGCGAACGCGTGGGATCATTTATGCGAAAGGCTCCATTCTGGCGCCACTCCTGCGTAACACTCTGTCAAATTTATTTTTCACACACACCCCTCTGACGCGTACGCGTCAGTGATGCTTGCGCGTCGTGTGCACGTTTTGTTTTTGTTTTATTTTTTTTAGCTTGAGGTGTTCGGTTCTTGAGATAAAATAGCTGCATGATCAGAAAATTAGTAAGAACTCAATAGAAATAAAATAAATGCGAAAACTACTACTACAAAAAACAACTAAGAATGAAAAGAAACGATCATACCATGGTGGGTTATCTCCCACCAAGCACTTTTAGTTAAAGTCCTTAAGTTGGACATGTGGTGATCTCCTTGTCATGGTGGCTTATGCTTGTACTGATCCAGGAATTCCCACCAATGTTTGTAATTCCAATGGCTACCGGGATCCCAAACCAGGCGTATAACACCTTTGAGCAAGTTGAAGCAAGTGACAGGACCCCAAGAGTGTTGATTGTGGGAATGAATTCCAGGGTCCCAAACCTTACTTTTACACCCGTCTTCTTGTGGATTACCATTGTTCCCACCGGGTGGCAAGCAATCTGAATTCTCACAGAGACATCCAAACAACCTTCTAGACCCAGTCAAGTGAGCTCTACACCAATCCTTGCACTTTGATTTGGAGCATTGATGAGCGGATAATTTGTATGCTTTTTGGCATTGTTTTTAGTATGTTTTTAGTATGATCTAGTTAGTTTTTAGTATATTTCTATTAGTTTTTAGTTAAAATTCACTTCTCTGGACTTTACTATGAGTTTGTGTGTTTTTCTGTGATTTCAGATATTTTCTGGCTGAAATTGAGGGACCTGAGCGAAAATCTGATTCAGAGACTAAAAAGGACTGCAGATGCTGTTGGATTCTGACCTCCCTGCACTCGAAGCGGATTTTCTGGAGCTACAGAAGCCCAATTGGCGTGCTCTCAACGGCGTTGGAAAGTAGACATCCTGGCTTTCCAGCAATATATGATAGTCCATACTTTGCCCAAGATTTGATGGCCCAAACCGGCGTTCAAAGTCACC
>NC_029781.3:80319546-80320210 GCF_000817695.3 Arachis duranensis | reverse complement strand
AACAATGGGACTAGTCAGAAGAAAGGAGTTCTTGAGATTGACACTCTGAATGCCATATTGGCTCAGAACAAAATATTGACTCAACAAGTCAATATGATTTCTCAAAGTCTGTCTGGAATGCAAAATGCACCAAGCAGTACTAAGGAGGCTTCATCTGAGGAAGAAGCTTATGATCCTGAGAACCCTTCAATAGAAGAGGTGAATTATATGGGAGAACCCTATGGAAACACCTACAATCCTTCATGGAGGAATCATCCAAATCCTTCATGGAAGGATCAACAGAGACCTCAACAAGGTTTCAATAACAATAATGGTGGAAGAAACAGGTTTAGCAATAGCAAGCCTTTTCCATCATCTTCTCAGCAACAGACAGAGAGTTCTAAGTAGAATACCTCTGACTTAGCAACCATGGTCTCTGATTTAATCAAAACACTCAAAGTTTCATGACTGAAACAAGGTCCTCCATTAGAAATTTGGAAGGACAAGTGGGTCAGCTGAGCAAGAAAATTACGGAGCTCCCTCCTAGTACTCTTCCAAGCAATACAGAAGAAAATCCAAAAGGAGAGTGCAAGGTCATCAACATGGCCGAATTTTGGGAGGAAGAAGAGGCAGTGAACGCCACTGAGGAAGGCCTCACTGGGCGTCCACTGGGCTCCAATGAGTT
>NC_029781.3:80318478-80319424 GCF_000817695.3 Arachis duranensis | reverse complement strand
TCTGATGAGTATTCTTCCTCTGAAGAGGATGAGTATGTCACTGAGGAGCAAGTTGCTAAATACCTTGGAGCAATCATGAAGCTAAATGACAAGTTATTTGGAAATGAGACTTGGGAGGATGAATCCCCTTTGCTCACCAAAGAACTGGATGACTTGTCTAGGCAGAAACTACCTCAAAAGAGATAGGATCCTGGGAAGTTTTCAATACCTTGTACCATAGGCACCATGACCTTCAAGAAGGCCTTGTGTGACTTAGGGTCAAGTGTAAACCTCATGCCTCTCTCTGTAATGGAGAAGTTAGGGATCTCTGAGGTACAAGCTGCATGAATCTCACTAGAGATGGCAGACAACTCAAGAAAACAAGCCCATGGACTTGTAGAGGATGTTCTGGTTAAAGTTGAAGACCATTACATCCCTACTGACTTCATAGTCCTAGAGACTGGGAAATGCATGGATGAATCCATCATCCTTGGCAGACCCTTCCTAGCCACAGCAAAGGCTATGATTGATGTTGATAGAGGAGAGTTGATCATTCAAGTGGATGAAGAATCCCTTATGTTTAAGGCTCAAGGATATCCCTCTATCATCATGGAGAGGAAGCATGAAGAGCTTCTCTCAAATCAGAAACAAACAGAGCCCCCACAGTCAAACTCTAAGTTTGGTGTTGGGAGGCCACAACCAAATTCTAAGTTTGGTGTTGAACCCCCACATTCAAACTCTAAGTTTGGTGTTGGGAGGTTCCAACATGGCTCTGAATATCTGTGAGGATCCATGAGAGTCCTCTGTCAAGCTACTGACATTAAAGAAGCGCTTGTTGGGAGGCAACCCAATGTTTTATAATTAATTATTTTCTTTTGTTATTTTATCTTTTTTGTAGGTTGATGATCATGAGAAGTCACAAAATCAATGAAAAAAGCAAAAACAGAATGAAAAACAGGAAGAAAAA
>NC_029781.3:80308220-80314842 GCF_000817695.3 Arachis duranensis | reverse complement strand
AGCTTGCCATGGAAAGGAGTAAGAAGGATTGGATGAAGACAGTAGGAAAGCAGAGAGACGGAAGGGAAGGCATCTTCATGCGCTTATCTGAAGTTCCTACCAATGAATTACATAAGTACCTCTATCTTTATTTTATTGTTTATTTTCGTTCATCATCATATCATTTGAGTTTGCCTGACTAAGATTTACAAGATGACCATAGCTTGCTTCATACTAACAATCTCCGTGGGATCGACCCTTACTCACGTAAGGTTTATTACTTGGACGACCCAATGCACTTGCTGGTTAGTTGTGCGAAGTTGTGTAATGCCATGGTATTGAACACCAAGTTTTTGGGGTTCATGACCGAGGATTATGAGAGTTGTGAAAAGTATTGTTCACAATTTCGCGCACCAAGCATGCAACCATATTGGACCTTGCTTGACAACTCTTGCCACTAACCATCTTCCTCTTACTCTTAATGCCACAAAGAGCTCTAAGTTGACCATCCATCTCTAGTAGCCCATATTCAAGTGGGAAGGTAAGGATTAAGGATAGGAATTTTACCCACTTGAATGTTGTATTGGATGGTGATGGTTTTGGAAGAGGTCTTGCAAGCTCTACTCCCTTGTGTTTTTCTTTGAATTCTTCCACCTCTTTGCAAGTTTCCTCAATTTTAACCTCTTCGTCTTGGTAGCTGTCTTCTAATTCAATCTCTTCTTCATTGCTTCCCAAGGGCATGGGAGGTTGTGCATCTTCCTCCTTTGTGGGTGTCTCTTCATCTTTTGCTTTTGCATCTTCCTTTTCTTCTATGTGTGAGGATGGAAAGTTCTCTAGTTCACTGGAGTATAAACTCCTTTGATTGATTTCCTCACTTTTTTCCATAGGATCTTGCATTATATCTCTTGGGAAGGAATTTGCTTGCTCCTCTTCGTATGACTTGATAATTGACTGCACATGTTTCTCTATATTTTTGACACTTGTCTTTATATCATATAGGCATTCTTTCATGATGAGCTCAAGATCTGATGGTATTTGAGATGAATAAGGAGATGGTGGCTCTTGGTATGCATAAGAAGGAGATGCTTGTTCTTGATATGAATAGGGAGATGGTGGATCTTGGTATGGGTAGAAAGATGATGGTTCTTGATATGGATAGTGAGATAGTGGTTCTTGGTACGAATATGGAGATGGTGGTTCGTGGTATGAATATAGAGGAGGTGGCTCATGATAGTTGGAACATGGAGCATTGAAGTTTCTTTGGTTTTGACTTTGCCAACCAAAATTTGGATAGTTCCTCCATCTACCATAATATGAATCACTACTTGGGTGTGAGTAGTAACCCACGTGATCTCTAAGAATTAAACGCACCATGTGGTAAATAGGAAAGCAAAGAAGAAAGAACAGAATTCTAAGAATTAAAATAAAACTAACTAGGAGACACCAAACTTATTTTTAGAAATTAAGAAAAATATTGGTGCTATTTATTTAAAATTTTTTTAAATAAATAATAAATTTTTTTTCGAAAATTTAATTAAAATATTTTTTTGAAAATCAAGTAATAAAAAAAATAATAAAACGAAACAGGGGAAGGGGGAGTAAACGAAAAGGAAAAGTAAAGAGAAAAAAATAACGTAAAGGACAAAAGAAAAAAAGTTAACGTAAATAATAAAAAAAGATAACGTAAAAATTTTTTTTTTTCGAAAATTTAAAGCAAAATTTTTTTAAATAAAATTAAAACTAAAACGCCTAATCTAAGCAATCAAACAACTAATAGTTGTTAATCACAATCAATCCCCGGCAACAGCGCCAAAAACTTGGTGCGGTATTTTACAACCCATAATACTTACCGGCAAGTGCATCGGGTCGTACCAAGTAATACCTTACGTGAGTAAGGGTCGATCCCACGAGGATTGATGGATCAAGCAACAATGATTGATTGATTGGCTTAGTTAGGCAAGCAGAAATTTGTTTTAAGATGTTCAAAAAGTTTAAGTGTAAATTCAGAATATCAAAGACAGGCAGATTAATAAGTTGGGAATAAAATATTAGAGAAAACAGTTAAGGTTTCAGAGTTATCTATTTTTCCAGATTTATTTTCTTACTAACTATTTTAATCATGCAAGATTTAATTTCATGGCAAACTATATATGACTAGACCCTAATTCCTTAGACCTTCCTAGTCTCCTCTAAAATTCATCAATTGCCAATTCCTTGGTCAATTAATTCCAATTAGAGGGTGATGATCAATTTCTAGTTTATATGCCAAAAGAATTCTAATTATCTAAAAATAAGGGGATGATATGTCACGTATCCCGTTAAATACAAACAATTAAAATTCAGTATAATATGTTTTCAAGCTGTTGTTCAAGTAAAGAGCTTTTCCAAGTTTTACAAGAACTCAATTAGAACATGGGTCATACTTCCGTTCCACCCATATTTCATAAAATGGAGAACGAAAACAATTATTGAAATATAAATCAAGACATGAATTAAATTAGATAGATCAAACGAATAAATCCATACAAATAGACAGAGCTCCTAACCTTAACAATGAAGGATTAGTTGCTCATGGTTCAGAGAAGAAAAATAAGGATTCTGGTAACAATCTGGTACCTATCTAAATGTACAGAATTTCTATTTATAACTAATCCTAATAAATCTAAAATCAAAAATTAAAAATAATATCTTTTCCTAAAAGATAAGATTTGAATTTAAATTCGAATTAATTAACAGATCTTCAGTTGATGGGTGGGAACCACTTGATTTGTCCATTCTGCAGCTTCTAATCTGTGTTTTCTGGGCTGGAAAATGGGTCAAAAACAGCCCAGAAATCGTAACCAGCGTTTTCTGTATTATTGCAGATCGCGCATGTGATGCGTCCGCGTCGTCCACGCGCTCGCGTCATTTGCGCAGATTCTAGTCCACGCGTTCGTGTCAGGCACGCGATCGCGTCATTGCCATGCGTCCGCGTCGGTCTTCGCTGGTAATCTCTTTGGTTTCTTCTTTTTCTCTGTAGAAACTTCATCAAATCCCTCCAAATGCTACCTAAAATAAATAAAATTGTACAAAATTCAAAATAGCATCCATAGTGGCTAAAATATAATTAATTCTTAATTAAACTCAACAATTTAGATGCAAATTCACTAGAAAAGATAGACAAGATGCTCACGCATCAGTAAGCCACGATTTCATTTCAGTTTTTTCAGCCCTTAGTTTCAAAAATTTTGGGTAAAAATATTGAGATTTTGAACTCTTTGATGTTATAGGATCCAATTAGCTTGAAGAAAAAGTTTAGTCTTACCTCTTTAGTCTTTGGGTAAGGTAAGATTCTCAACCCTAAGTCAAATACTTGAAATTTTGTGATTTAGTGATTGAGTTGTATGTTTGGGTGCATATTATATGTGTTAGGCAAGGTATATATGTAAATGGATTGGAGTTTGATGGAGATTTTGGGAGCTTGAGGTGATTTGCAAGGTAGAAATCTGATCTTGGAGGTGTTGGAGCCTTGGAAATTGAGGAAAAGTTGAATTAGAAGTGTTCCGGTTTGAGTGGGGGAATCGGCCAAGGTATTTTAGTTTTTTGTATCTAAAATGTAATGTAATGTGAAAACTTAGGCTAGTGACCCTAGGATAGGATTTTGAAATGTTGATGTAGTTGTTGGATGATATGGATTAAGTTGAATATATGAATAATGGTTGAATGGTTGTGAGTGGTACTAATTGTTGATAAAGCATGTAAGGTTATAAGTAATATGGATGATATGCCTAATTGTTGGTAAGGTTGAGGCTCTTGTTGATGAGTATGAAAATTGTATGTGATATTGATATGTATATATATTGATTAATGAAATTGAACATTTATTGGGAGATTGAGATGTGAAATGTTGATTATGAATTAAATTTATTGAATTGAGATTTGGTTAAAAGTGGAAGAATTGGTGAGTTGGGGATTGAATGGGAAGTTGGAACATGCTTGATGTTGAGTGGCTGAATTTTGGTTGTTTTAAAAAGGGTTTGGAAGTTATGTGTTTTGAAATTTGGATGTTTTGCAAATTTTGTGAAAATAGTAGTTTTTGGCTCAACTTTGATAGAGCATAACTTAGTTTCCAAACCATCGATTTGTGTTAATCTTGTTTAGAAATAAAATTGGGTCTGAGATGTTTATGCCGTTTGAAGAATGGAGGAAAAATGTTTTAAAATGAGGAAGTTATGCTCGATCAAAGTTTGGTGCGTAAACTAAAAAAAATTGGAACTTAGAAGCTTTTTGTGTTGCTGCATTACATGCGTACGCATGCATCCTATACATGGGCAAAATCGCACGCCCACGTATACACGTGACATGGGGATTTCGCATACGCAAAACTCTCATACGCGACCAGTCGATTCTACCTGGTCTGCATGCGTACGCGAAATTAAGCAAGGTGTACGCGTAATGGGCCAACATGCACGTTCACGCGTACGCGTGGGTCACGTGTATGCGTGACTTGGGATTTCTTTGGCGCTCATACGTACGGGTGTTCCTATTTTCAGCAACTATGATTTCTGTGTTTATAAAACCGAATTTCCAACTTCTAATCCTCTATTTTCATCCTTTAAGTCCTAAATCAATATAGAATGCCTAGTAATTAAGAAAAAGCTAGGGAATGGAGTAACTTGTGGATGAAGAAAAGGGAAATACTGAGGAATTATGACTAATGATAATTGTATGAGTTATTGAGGATGATGGTGGAAGTGCCGTGTATGATATGAGCCGAATGGCTGTATGTGATAATGAATTATGGCTGGTTATGAATTATGATTGTAAGCTGGATGGCTGAGATAAATGTTGATTTATGGCTGAGTATGAATGCATGTATGCTGGTTGATTGACATTCTGATTGTTGCACTTCCTCCTATCTGAGATACAAGTTTCCTTGGGTGAAAGCAGTGACTAGCCACCACGTGCTCCAGGTTGAGACTCGATACTCTGCTGACCCTATATCGTAAGTGTGGCCAGACACTGTGAAAGTTTCGGATGCACTTGCCCTCGTGGATAAACACCAATGTGGGTGTTGTGTATATATGTTTATAATTATGATTGAGAATAACTCGAGTTGGGGATGCACGACAGAGGGATAGTCCAATGGTTAGCTACCAGAACTTGTTAGGTTGGCTTTATAACTGACAGATGAGACTCATCAACCACTAGAACAGGCATGCATCATATGCATCTATATATTTGTTTGGTGTGTTTTGTTTTGGATTGCCTAATTGATTGCATAACTACTTGCTACTTGATAAATTGCTATATTTGAATCTTATTTGTGATTTTCCTTATTTGTAATAATTGTGTTTGTGGCATTTGGTTTTGTTGGTGGTTGGGAGGTTTGAAGGAGTTGGAAAGGGGAGTTTTAGTTAAACTGAAGATCCTCAGTTAGTTGCCTATTTTTGTTTCTCATGGTTTAGTTATGTTCATACGCTTTAATTATGAATTAGGAGTTCTAGGATTGCCTTCGGCTTTCCCAGGACATTATATGTTAGATATGTGGACATTGTTACCATGCTGAGAACCTCTGGTTCTCACTCATGCGCATTTTGTGGTTTTCAGATGCAGGACGTGAGGCTCCTCGCTGAGGCATGCTGGAGACTTCTGATTTAGCGAAGATCCTTAACTCTCGAGACTTTATTGGTTATCTATACTTACTTAGATACTTTTTTATCTCGATTGTCTATATATACTGTATTGACTCCTCTTAGAGGTTATTTTGGAGACTCAGGTATTGTAACTCTGTATTTTGGGTTTTCCTATATCTCTATATATGTATAATTATGTGCTCGAACCGGTTACCTTCGCAAACCGAAACCTGAGCTTTGCTATTTTTATCTTGACCTTCTATTGTACATATATCTGTGTCATCTTACTTTATCTGTTTCGCTTACGTTATCATATTCACGAGTGTTGCACTTTTCTATTTAACGATTTTTGCTTTTTACCCTTTTTTCTCAAAGGCTCCTAGTTATAATTACTTTTCACACTACTATGTATACAAAAATTTATTTTTTGAGGTTGTAATGCCTCACCACCTCTGTCTTATGACTTAAGCATAAGGCTCTGTGTGGTAGGGTGTTACATTATGGTATCAGAGCAGTTTGTTTCTGTAGAGCCTAAGGAACGAACTGACTATGCTTCTGTGCATTCTTTGTGTGTATGTGTTAATGTGCTATTAGGATATTAGACTGATATAACTGGCATAAATGTTCATGAGCATGCATTTGGGACTTTGAAGCAGTAGGTTTCTGATATTAATACTAATCAACTTGATATCGATTGTTTGGTGTGTATAGGAACCAGATGACGCCTCGTGGACGCAGTTGAGGCCGTGGGAGAGGTCGTACTAGTACTCAAGGGCTGGAAACTGACGCGCATAATCCGGTGAACTTTATGGCAGCGTTAGAGAATATGGCTGCTACTATGCAAGCCACCGCTGAGGTGTTTGGGCAGCAGATGAACAATAATGGTAATGGGGAAAACGGCGGAAATGGGCTAATGATGCTGTCAGCATTCCTTAAAGTCAACCCGCCAGTGTTCAAGGGAACTACCAATCCGACTGAAGCCGATACTTAGTTTCAGGCCATGGAGTGAGCACTGCAAGCATAGCATG
>NC_029781.3:80306802-80308177 GCF_000817695.3 Arachis duranensis | reverse complement strand
TACAGCATGGTGATGATCCTATCTCCTGGGATGCTTTCCAAGTTGAATTTTATAAGAAATATTTCCCGAACTCTGTCAGGACAGCGAAAGAACTTGAGTTACTGCATCTGAAGCAAGGTTCCATGTCAGTTTTTGAATACACCAACAAACTTGAGGAACTGTGCAGTTTTTCTCGTATTTGCTAGGGAGTCCCTGAGGACTTCAAGGAATGAAAATGTATCAAGTACGAAGGAGGTCTTTGGAGCGACATCTTCAGTTCAGTAGGGCCAATGGAGATCAGGACTTTCTCTAAATTGGTGAATAAGATCGGAGTGGCTGAAGGCTGCGTGAAGAGGGCAGCTGTAGAGAAAGGAAGTTATAGAGGACCTTTCCAACAGAACTGAGGAAGAAGCTTTGCTCCTAGGGGTCATACTTTCAAGCGTGGAGGCTTTGTAGCACATCAGATTCAGGGTCAGGCTGGTTTTAGAGGGCCTAACTATAATAGTTTTCAAGGGAGAAGGTTTGGGAAGCAGCCTCTGAATGAGTAAGCTTGTGCTCGATGTGGGAGTCATCATCCGGGTGCTCCATGTAAAGCCGGTTGGGGCTTGTGTTACTCATGTGGGAAGGCGGGACACAAAGCCGCAAACTGTCCGGAGAAGCAAAGATAGGGTACTGGGAGAGAACAGCAGCCTGGTCGGGTGTTCACTACCTTAGCTATAGGTGCCGAAGGGTCTGATACACTTATCCGAGGTAAATGTGAAATGACTGATCAAACTTTAAATGCTCTATTTGATTCGGGAGCAACTTATTCATTCATTGCATTTGAAAAGGCTAGTGAGTTAGGATTGAAAATTGTGATTTTGGGCTATGATCTAAAGGTGTATAATGCCACTCATGAAGCCATGGTGACTAGGTTAGGATGTTTGCAAGTTTCATTTAGGGTTAAGTGGTGCACGAAATTGCAATCACACTTTTGCAACTCCGCACAACTAACCAGCAAGTGCACTGGGTCGTCCAAGTAATACCTTGCGTGAGCAAGGGTCGATCCCACGGAGATTGTCGGCTTGAAGCAAGCTATGGTTATCTTGTAAATCTTAGTCAGGATATCAGAAACTATCAGAATTGATTGTGAAAAGCTAAAGAACATGAAATGATTACTTGTTTTGCAGTAATGGAGAATAGGTTGAGGTTTTGGAGATGCTCCATCTTCTGAATCTCTTCTTTCCTACTGTCTTCTTCTTCAGACACGCAAGGCTCCTTCCATGGCAAGCTGTATGTAGGGTTTCACCGTTGTCAATGGCTACCTCCCATCCTCTCAGTGAAAACGATTGCATATGCTCTGTCACAGCACGCGGAATTCATCTGTCGGTTCTCAATCAGGCCGGAATAGAATCCA
>NC_029781.3:80304453-80304730 GCF_000817695.3 Arachis duranensis | reverse complement strand
GTTCCTTCAGCAATTTGCAGAGCATGCAGTTCTGATTCTGCTGTTCTTCCTTCAGTTGCTCCATAGTCTCTTGCAACTTGGGGATAGATGCTTCTAGGCTGGCCCAGTAGTCAATTCTTGAGAATTCAGGGAGGAATTCCTGCGCCCTCCTCTTGATAGAGTTGTCTTGCATTTGTCCTTCCATTGACTTCTTGGTGATTGGGTGTTCAATGGGTATGAACTCATCTACTCCCATCTTCACCCCAGCCTCTTTACAGAGCAAGGAGATCAAGCTTGG
>NC_029781.3:80303474-80304044 GCF_000817695.3 Arachis duranensis | reverse complement strand
GGGATCACTGACCTCAGACCCATTATTTTGTGATAGTGGTCTTCATGTTCTTTGGTTAAGAACTTCTCTTGATTCCAAAGATTCTTTGGATTATTCTCTTTTTTTCCTCTTAAATTGGTTTGTTTTCCCTTAGGAGCCATGATTTTGATGAATCTTGGCTTAGTGATCACGGAAAAGCACACCAAACTTAGAGGGTTGCTTGTCCTCAAGCAAAAGAAAAGAAAGAAGAGAGAGAGAGGAAGAGGAAATTCGAATGGTGTGGGGACTGAGGGGTGGCAAACGTTTATTTATAGAGTGGGGGGAGAGATTTTCGAAAAAAAAGAAAAATTTGAAAGGAGATTTGAGGAGATATGGAAAGAAATTGAAAGAAGGGTGAGTTTTTGAACAAAATTTGGGAATGATTTGGAAGATTTGAAGAGTGATTTTAAATTTTTGAAAATTTGAAAGTGAATGATGAGAGATTGAAATGTGTTTTTGTAGAAAAATATGGGAAAGAAAAGGAAAGTTTGAAAAAATCTGAGTTGAAAACAAAATTGTGGTCCCCCCACCTTTCTGGCGTTAAACGCCCAA
>NC_029781.3:80297845-80298572 GCF_000817695.3 Arachis duranensis | reverse complement strand
ACTTCAGGGATGGTGGTAGTGGTTTGAGTTTAGGCTTGGGAGGTTTATCCTCCTCCTGAGGAATTTTCGAAAATTCCTTTGCTTCCTCTAGTTCTTCCTGATCAGTTTGAGCATCTTTGAAGATGTCCTCAAGCTCTGATTCTAGGCTTTCAGCCATATTGATCTCTTCTACCAGAGAGTCAATAATGTCAGTGCCCATGCAGTCATTGGGTGTGTCTGGATGCTGCATGGCTTTTACAGCATTTAACTTGAACTCATCCTCATTGACTCTCAAGGTTACTTCCCCTTTTTGTACATCAATGAGAGTTCGTCCAGTTGCTAGGAAAGGTCTTCCTAGAATGAGAGTTGCACTCTTGTGCTCCTCCATTTCCAGAACCACAAAATCAGTTGGAAAGGCAAATGGCCCAACCTTGACAATCATGTCCTCAATTATGCCTGATGGGTGTTTAATGGAACCATCAGCAAGTTGGAGGCATATCCGGGTTGGTTTGACTTCTCCAGTCAACCCAAGCCTTCTGATAGTAGATGCAGGTATTAGATTGATGCTTGCTCCAAGATCACATAGGGCTGTCTTGGTGCAAGCACCCTCTAATGTGCATGGTATCATAAAGCTTCCAGGATCTTGAAGCTTTTCTGGTAAGCTCTTTAATACGACTGCACTGCATTCTTCAGTGAGAAACTCTTTTTCAGTTTCTCTCCAATCCTTCTTATGACTTAAGATTTCTTT
>NC_029781.3:80295794-80296633 GCF_000817695.3 Arachis duranensis | reverse complement strand
AGTAGGTTCTTCCTGTGGAAGACCGGAATACTGGCAATTTTGCTGCACTATGATAATGAGTTGAGGGTTTAGCTCAAAGCTGCTTGCTTTGATGGGAGGTGTACAGATGCTACTCCCATATGCAGCTGTAATGGGGTTAGCATATGACCCCAGAGTCCTTTTGGATTGATTGATCCCACTTAAGTCCATAATGGACAAAAGGGAAATGATAATGATTGCAAGGAGATAAATTTTGTTTTTTTTTTGAATTAACGAAAAAAATAAAATAAAATAAAATAAAAGTAAAATAAAAATTCGAAAATCAAAAAGAAAATAAGATCAAAGCAAATTGAAAACTGAATCAATTAGTTAATTAAAAAGATTTTGAAAACAGCAATTAAAAAGATATGATTGAAAAATTTTTATGAAGAAGATTTGATTTTTGAAAAGAGGAAAGAGAAAAACAACAAAAAGACACCAAACTTAAAATTTTAGATTTTAAAAAGAGGAAAGAGAAAAACAACAAAAAGACACCAAACTTAAAATTTTAGAAAATCAAACACAAAATTTTCGAAAATTTTTAAGGGAAAAACAAAAAGAGGACACCAAACTTAGAATTTTTATGACTCAAAAAGGGACTAAGAACATGCAAAAATCGAAAATTAAAAGAAAAACAAAAGCATGCAATTGACACCAAACTTAAAATATGAAACTAGACTCAACTAAAAGACTCTAAACCAACAAAAATAAAATAGTCCTAATCTAAGCAAAAAAGATAAGCCGTCAGTTGTCCAAACTCAACAATCCCCGGCAACGGCGCCAAAAACTTGGTGCACGAAATTGCAATCACACTTTTGCAA
>NC_029781.3:80295199-80295706 GCF_000817695.3 Arachis duranensis | reverse complement strand
GCAAGGGTCGATCCCACAGAGATTGTCGGCTTGAAGCAAGCTATGGTTATCTTGTAAATCTTAGTCAGGATATCAGAAATTATCAGGATTTATTGTGAAAAGCTAAAGAACATGAAATGATTACTTGTTTTGCAGTAATGGAGAATAGGTTGAGGTTTTGGAGATGCTCCATCCTCTGAATCTTTGCTTTCCTACTGTCTTCTTCTTCAGACACGCAAGGCTCCTTCCATGGCAAGCTGTATGTAGGGTTTCACCGTTGTCAATGGCTACCTCCCATCCTCTCAGTGAAAACGATTGCATATGCTCTGTCACAGCACGCGGAATTCAGCTGTCGGTTCTCGGTCAGGCCGGAATAGAATCCATCGATCCTTTTGCGTCTGTCACTAACGCCCCGCCTGCTAGGAGTTTGAAGCACGTCACAGTCATTCAATCATTGAATCCTACTCAGAATACCACAGACAAGGTTAGACCTTCCGGATTCTCTTGAATGCCGCCATCAATTCTAGC
>NC_029781.3:80285055-80294999 GCF_000817695.3 Arachis duranensis | reverse complement strand
ACTTCTGGGTCCACTTGGTGTGTGCTTGGGCTGAGCAATGAAGCATTTTCGTGTAGAGACCTTTTCTGGAGTTAAACGCCAGCTTTCATGCCAGTTTGGGCGTTTAACTCCAAGTTGTATGCCAGTTCCGGCGTTTAACGCTGGAATTTCTGAGGCTGATTTGCCACGCCGGTTTGGGCCATCAAATCTTGGGCAAAGTATGGACTATCATATATTGCTGGAAAGCCCAGGATGTCTACTTTCCAATGCCGTTGAGATCGCGCCAATTGGGCTTCTGTAGCTCCAGAAAATCCACTTCGAGTGCAGGGAGGTCAGAATCCAACAGCATCTGCAGTCCTTTTTGGTCTCGGAATCAGATTTTTGCTCAGGACCCTCAATTTCAGCCAGAAAATACCTGAAATCACAGAAAAACATACAAACTCATAGTAAAGTCCAGAAAAGTGAATTTTAGCTAAAAACTAATAAAAATATACTAAAAACTAACTAGATTATACTAAAAACATACTAAAAACAATGCCAAAAAGCATACAAATTATCCGCTCATCATTAAGCAATGTGATTTTGTCCACGATTTAATTTGCTTGCCGATGACCGGTCTTGATCTTATATTAGGGTTGTACTGGTTGTCTAAAAACCATGTTTTGCTGGACTGTTTTGAGAAATCACTGTATTTCATGCCAGAAAGATCAGAAGGGCCGGTTGTGGTGAATGGCTGTTATTTAAACTACGTGGTAGTAAATTATTCGGGACAGGAATGTCAGGGCGTTATGCTGTTAGCTGCGAGCGTGTCGGGTGAAGAACAAAGTTTAGAGAAAGTTCCAGTTGCTTGTGAATTTTCTGAAGTGTTTCCGGACGATATTAACGAATTCCCTCTTGCCCAAGAGGTTGAATTTGCAATTGAGTTGGTACCTGGAACAGGGCCAATCTCGATTGCCCCTTACAGAATGTCCCTTTAGAAATGGTCGAGCTTAAGGCTCAGTTGGAAATTTAATGAGTAAATGCTTTATCCGCCCTAGTGTTTCTCCGTGGGGAGCGCCGGTGTTACTGATGAAGAAGAAAGACAGGAGCATGCGTCTCTGTGTGGATTACAGGCAATTGAATAAGGTCACAATAAAGAATAAGTACCCACTGCCGAGGATTGACGATCTCATGGATCAGTTACAAGGAGCCGGATTTTTCTCTAAGATTGATTTGTGTAACACTCTACCATACTCAGCTTTACACTTAAGCCATAAAACAAAGGTGGTGTGATATTACGACCTCTAAAATAGAAAGTGTATATATAATAGCAGAAGAATATAATAAACTAGGAGCCTTGAAGAACAGATAAAACAAAAATCACGAAATGAAAGCGCAACGCTCAAAAAACGAGTTAACTTGTGTGTTGAGGAAACTATAACTATTAAGCATAAGATAATAAAAGTAGGAATAGAGAGCCAAAGATACAAGATAACAAGATTCTGACTCAACCCGCAAAGTCAAGATTGGCCGGAGATTATATACACATACATATACATATCCAAAATCCAAATTTACATAAACAAAAATCCTGCCTCTCCATAAGCCTCTAAGAGGATCAAAAGGAACAAGTCATGTCGAGAGAAAACTAAGTACATATATACATAACCATACAACAAAATAACTCGATAACCACTTTGCTTCAGGAGTCCAGACGCCTAACGAGGTGCCTTTCGACCTGCATCTGAAAAACAATGACATAGTATGGGGTGAGAACTGGAGGTTCTCAATATGGTAAAGGTGCCACACATGTAAGATATAAGGTCCTGAGAATACCAGAGGCAATCCTAGAACACCGACACTCAGATTATAAAGCTTAAAGTATTAAATAGAAGCCATAAAAGGTCGTTTTCTAAGAGTATCTAAGCCCAACTTAACTTAATCTTAAACCTAGGTCCCACTGCCTTTCCTCCATACCTCCATCTCCTTCGACAAATCACAGACAAATAAGCAGATAAAGGCAAACACAAGAAGGTTACAAGTACTGCAGGTAACAATTATACATTTAACATAGCAAGTACACTTAGGCACACCCAGTTAATGCACAAACAACGTGTAGCTTTTTCTCATATATATATATATATATATCAAATTGCTCAATGGGGGTACCATTACCGGGAATTTATAAGTGCCCGGTCACCCTTACGTCGTAGGGTCAACAGAGTATCGAGTGTTCGACCTAGTACACGTGGTGGCAAGCTACGGTACTTCACCCAGGGAATCTAGTATCTCAGATCATTTAGTTAATCAAGCCAAGCAGCATACATGATCATTCATCTGATTATTCAAGCCAAGTATCATACATGATCATCCGTAACATTTCATAATCAATTCATCACTCTTCAGCTTTACTTTACCTCCAAGTTATCCCCTTTTCCTAACTTCATCTGATTATCAGGTTTAATTCCATTATTTATGACTAAAGGAATGAAAATAGAGGTTCAGAAGTTTGAAATAGAGTTTAGAACTCATAAAAATTATGTTTGCTAAATAAAAGGGGACACGCATACGCGTGGCTCACGCGTACGTGTGTGAGTGTAAAAATGCAGCTCGCATACACATCTCTTTGTCATGCGTATGCATGGACATGCATACTTGTCCATTACGCGTACGCATAAGGATACTCATGTACACACAGTTAAAAATTTCATTTCCACGCGTACGCATGGACATACGTTCTCCAAAAAAAAAAATAGATCAACCAGAGAGCTACATAATCATGAAATATCACCTGCATAACTACATATTTAACCTGCATAACTCAATCCTTTTAAATCGATTTTCTTCCGTTCTTTGAACGGCATAAACTTCACAAATCCAATTTTCATTTAAAACAAGTTGGAATCAATTTGAAATTCCGAAAGCCAAGTTATAGCCACCGAAGTTCGGCCAAAAACTAACTTTTTGTAAACTTTCAAAACCTCATTTTCAACCAAAACAAATCCTATGCCAATAATCACCAAACCTGCACTTTCCAACACTTATTCTTTATCATATCAGCCAGCATAACAATTATGCCTCATATCAACAATAACACTCATACATTCCCTAAAATCCATCATTCATCACTAACCAACCAACAAGCAATAAACCACAATAATTCATCAAATCTCCAATTATCCAACAAGCACCAAATCAAACATATTCATCATCAAGATATTAAACATTAAATATTTACACCTGCATTCCAACTTATCCTATGGTCATCTAGCCTAAGTTTTCACAAAACATTATATATTAAATGCAAGAAACCTAAACCATACCTTGGCCGATTTTTTTCGAAATGATCAAAGCAGTTTATTAAAATTGACACAGTCCCAAAACCTCAACAAAACTTTAGTGTTTAACTTCCTCCAAGTTCCAATATCCACAATTTCAAGCTCCAACTATTTATTCACAACCTAATACACATTCATAACACATATATATCCAATTTAATACCCAAAGCTCAAATTCAGTAAAATTAAAATAGAATTATGGTATCCTCACCTTACCCAAGCTTCAGATAAGCAAGAGTGAGTATTTTTCTCAAGCTAATTGGATCCTAAAACATCAAGGAGCAAAGAAATTCAATACCTCTACTTAATTTAATGAAAATTGGGGAAGAAGAGGCTGGGAGTGAATAAGTGGGTTACCTATGAAATTGTTCTAGTATAAATGTAGAGCTCGAGGCGGTGGTCACGTGGCCGCAAATGATGCGGCGATCGGAGCTCAGACGGAGTAGTTACGACGTTTTGAATATTGCCATAAGGGTTTCGGGGAAATTTCTTTTCTTCCCTCCCTGAAAGCTTTCAGCACTTCTGCTGAATTGGAGAAAAGAAATGGCTTCGGTCTACTTAAGTGCTGGGTCAGTTGGGCCTATGGGCCCAGTTTGGATCCGGTTCAACCGGTTTGGCCCGTTTGCTCCAATCTTGGGCCGAATTCTTCAAAATTAGTGTCAAAATTCTCATTTCGATGAGCTCTATACTAATTTAATATAATATTCTCATTTCTAATTTTCTTTATTAAAAACTAATTTATTGACTAATTATTTACTAATATAACGGGGTTTACATCCTACCTACCTAACAAAGAATTTTGCCCTCAAATTTCAAATTCAGTTACCTAAAAAGTGATATAGGTAGTCTTTTCGCATATCTGATTCGAGTTCCCAAGTATGTTCTTCAATACCAGCTCGACTCCAAGCTACTTTTACCAATGATACTTCCTTCCCGCGCAATCGTTTAATGCTAGTGTCATCAATTCTCAACGGAATTACTAGAAGTGTTAGATATTCTCTAACTTGAATCGGTTCTAGTTCCTGAAGATGACTTGCATCAGGAGTATACTTCTAGAGTTGTGACACATGAAACATGTCGTGCAAGTTTGAAAGATACAGCGGTACGGAGATTGTATAAACCACCGGCCCAATTCTTTTCAGGATCTCAAACAGTCCAACATAACAGGGATTCAGTTTCTTAGACTTAGTGGCTCTTCCCACTCCGGTGGTTGGTGTAACTGATAAACCACTATTTTATGGTTTATCTTGTGCTCAATTGAGTGGTTTTTATCTACTCTTTACCCACTTATTCATAGTATTTGCATGGTTTTATATTTCCTTCCTGATTATGTGCTTTGATTGAAAACATGCTTCTTTGGACTTATATTTGCTTATTATTAATCCTCTCTTATCACCATTAGATGCCTTGATATGTGTGTTAAGTGATTTTAGAGATTACAGGGCAAGAATGGCTTGGAGGATGGAAAGGAAGCATGCAAAGTGGAAGGAATGCAAGAAGTTGGAAAAACTGCTAAGCTGTCCAGCCTGACCTCTTCGCACTCAAATGGCTATAACGTTAGCTACAGATGTCCAAACGATGCGGTTCCAGTTGCATTGGAAAGCTAACATCCGGGGCTTCGATTTGATATATAATTTACCATAGTTGCCTCGACGCCAGGCGACACGAACGCGTGGGTCACGCGGACACGTGACCTAGCCAACACCCAATCCGCGCGGTCGCGTGGACGACGCGGCCGCGTCACTTTTCCGCGACTTGTACGGACCAGAAAACGCTGGAAGTGATTTCTGGGCTATTTCTGACCCAGTTTTTGGCCCAGAGAACACAGATTAGAGGCTATAAAGTGGGGGAAATGCATCCATTCATAATCATGCACTCATAATTCACTTTCCATGATTTAAATTTAGTTTTGAGAGAGGGTCTTTCCTCTCTCTCTTAGGATTAGAAATTAGGATTTTTAGAACTAGGATTTAGGACTTCTCTTAGCTTTCTAGAGTGACTTTCGATCCAGGTTCAATATTCCTTTTTCTATTTAAATCTCTCTTTTATATTTTGATTACTCTGAAGCTTTTATTATGTTTAATTGATGTTGCCCAATTGGCTGTTGATATTTTCCGTGTTAGAATTGACATTTTTATTTAATGATATTTGAGGTATTTCAGTTTACTATTGCTCTCTTTGATTTATGTTATTGTTGCTTCCCATCTGAGGATATTTTCACTCTAGTAATTTTACTTTTTCCCCTTTTGGCTTTGGTTAAATAATTGGTAACTCTTGATTTATCAAACTCATTGTTGATTGAAAATTGGAATTAATTCATCCACTTAACTTACCTTCATAGTTAGAGGTTAATAAGGTGGGATTAAAATCCAATTCTCATCACAATTGATAAGGATAACTAGGATAGGACCTCCAGTTCTTATACCTTGCCAAGAGATTTTATTAGTATTATTTTATTTTACTTATCATATAATATATTCGCACCTTACTTCCAAAACCCCAATTTACAACTTATAACCAATAATAAGAACATACCTCCCTGCAATTCTTTGAGAAGACGACCCGAGGTTTGAATACTTCGGTTATCAATTTTAAAGGGGTTTGTTACTTGTGACAACCAAAACGTTTGTACGAAGGGATTTTTGTCGGTTTAGAGACTATATCTACAACGCGACTGTTTTTATGAAATTCTTTACTGGCAAAATTGATATAGTCTCTAAACCGACAAAAATCACTTCCAGCGCTTTCTGGTCCATACAGGTCGCGGAAAAGTGACGCGGCCGCGTCGTCCACGCGACCGCGCGGATTGGGTGTTGGCTAGGTCACGCGTCCACGTGACCCACGCGTTCGTGTCACCTGGCGTCGAGGAAACTATTGCAAATTATATATCAAATCGAAGCCCTGAATGTTAGCTTTCCAACGCAATTGGAACCGCATCGTTTGGACCTCTGTAGCTAAAGTTATAGCCATTTGAGTGCGAAGAGGTCAGGCTGAACAGCTTAGCAGTTTTTCCAACTTCTTGCATTCCTTCCACTTTTGCATGCTTTCTTTCCATCCTCCAAGCCATTCTTGCCCTGTAATCTCTGAAATCACTTAACACACATATCAAGGCATCTAATGGTGATAAGAGAGGATTAATAATAAGCAAATATAAGTCCAAAGAAGTATGTTTTCAATCAAAGCACATAATCAGGAAGGAAATATAAAACCATGCAAATATTATGAATAAGTGGGTAAAGAGTAGATAAAAACCACTCAATTGAGCACAAGATAAACCATAAAATAGTGGTTTATCAACCTCCCCACACTTAAACATTAGCATGTCCTCATGCTAAGCTCAAAAGAAGCTATAAAGATGAAGAGGAAAGGTGAAATGTTATGAAATGCAACCTATGTATATGAATGCAGCTACATGCAAAATGTTTCTACCTACTTGGTTTAAAAGTAAATAAATTCTCCAAGAATAAATATAAACCAAATTCCACTAATTCAAATTACACAATAAAAGATAAGTAAACTTGTAAGAAGATAGCTCATGAAAGCAGGGAACATAGAATCAAGCATTGAACCCTCACAGGAAATGTATATGCACTTCTAATCTCTCAAGTGTCTAGGGTCAATCACTCTACTCTTCCCTAGTCATGCTTTCTAACACTTTGTTCTTCATCTAACCAATCAACAATATTTAATGCATCAATGCAAACATCATGAGGTCTTTTCAAGGTTGTAATGGGGCTAAGGTAAGGGTAAGGGTATATATATGGCTAAGTGAGCTTTATAAAGTGAATCCTTGATTAGTCTAAGATCTCACCTAGCATACATACACTCTATATAACTTTAAAATCATACCTAGCTACCCATAATTTTTCCCACTTTTGTATTACATGCTCGTGTTTCACTTTTTATGTTTATCCCATGTGCATTGTTTTCATTGGGGAATTTCTTTTTGTATTCCCCTTTTATTCAGATGCTGAAATTTTTTTTTTGATGCACATGGTAATTGAATCACTTTGATTTTCTTATGAGCATGCTTTCCAAATTTATTTTTATTTCTTTTTTAATCTTCCTAACCCTTTGTTTCTATCACTCATGTTCCCACAAGGTTTCCCACATTTAACTCTATTCATGCTTTTCTATCTTAAGTTAACCAAGGATTCAACTTGTGATTTTTATTTTGTTTTTCTGCTTAAGGCTAGTATTGTGGTTTATAGAACAAGAGGGGATTAAAAGCTCAAGGGGGCTAACAAGGGTGATGTAAAAGGTAGGCTAATTTTGGGATAAGTGAGCTAGAATTAACAATGGCCTCAATCATATGCAAGCATTTAAATACACTAAATATTGGATATATAGAATGAAACAAAGCTAAGATTGCAATCATAGAGAAGTAAATACACAAGAATAAAATGTTTATGGTTAAATAATGTAACCATGTAAATAAGCTCAAATCTCACAGGTTGTGTGTTCTTTGGCTCAAAAACTATGTTCCAATTACAACTTCAAACAAATTTTTAACATAAAAATTTTCAATTTAAATTAGTGAAATTTTTCAAAAATAGGATTTTAAAAGAAATTTATTATTTTAACCAAGTAGTAACTAAATGCACAAAATCATCAAATAAATATGCAATCACATATGCAGATGCAACAATGAACAAATAAAGAAAATAAGATTATTGGTGTTGAAAAGAAAGTACTAACCCACGGAGATCGGTATCGACCTCCCCACACTTAAAGATTGCACCGTCCTCGGTGCATGCTGAGATGTGCAGGTGGACGGGTTGTTGCAACTGATGCTTTTCTTCAAGATTTTGCAGATGGACTTGTCTGTCTCCCCATGTAAACGTCTTCCGATTCCCTTTCGGGTGGCCATCCTGAAAGAAAAAGGGAAGAAAAAGTAACCCAATAATAAAGATAAGAAAATAAGTGAACTATGGGTGGGTTAATGCCAAATGATAATGGTCTCATTTACATGGAAGCTTCAACATGTACGTGAGAAAATGATAGAAGCCATGGCATACCAGTGGTATAAAATTTGTAACATAGGGGAGGAGAGTGTAAGACAATATAAATTCATGTCAATGCAAAATTAATACAAATAATATAAAAGATTAACATTGACTTAAATAGTATTGCCCAACAGTGTAAAACAAGTTACCAAAATAAATTCAAGAAAAGATGTAACAGTTGAATAAGAAGGGATATTTAACACCAATGGAAAAATAAAAAATTCAGAAAAGAAAATAAAAATATGCACAAAATTAAAATGCAATGAATGAGATATGCAAATAAATTAAAATAAAATAAAAAAAATAAGAAGAATGAGAAGGGAAAGAAGGGAAGAGGAAGTAAATAAGAAAGGAGAAGAAAAAATTAGGATTTGGAGGAGAGAAAGATAAGATATGTGGCAGTTTTAGGGTGAGCTGTGCGGCGCATGCGACGCGGCCGCGGAAGGCACGCGTTCGCGTGGGTACGCGTCAGGTAAGATGACGTGATCGCGTCAGTCACGCATTCGCGTGACCCGTGTTGCGCTGCTGGCGCGAGTGTAGCCTCGCTCCAGCACAACTCTCTGTTCGATTCAATTTAATTGCCAAAATTGGGTGACGCGATCGCCTGGGGCACGCGATCGCGTGAGTGTGCGTCAGAAAATAATTGACGCGGCCGCGTCGGCAACGCGGTCGCGTGACAGGGATTGTGCTTCCAGCACCAATCCAGCACCACTCTCGCACAATATGGCATTGTGCACCCTTTTACGTCGAAAATGTAGGGCACGCGGTCGCGTGGGGCACGCGGTCGCATGGGAGGCCATACTTCCCATTCGACGCGGACGCGTCAGCGATGCGGATGCGTCAGCGACGCGGTCGCGTGGGTCGATATGTGCCATTAGCACGCCTCCAGCCACGCTCCTGCGTGACTCTCTGTTCACTTTTAATTTTCCTTTCTCTCCAAGCGACGCGGACGCGTCGTTGATGCGATCGAGTCGCGTAGCAAAATTTTTTTATATATGCATGAACAATGCAGAATGCAGTGATTAATATGAGTGCTATGCATAATTCCAGGTTTACTAAAGTAAAATGAAAAGGAAATAAAAATAAAAACAAATAATGATGAAATAAACTGAAAAAGAAACGACCATACCATGGTGGATTGTCTCCCACCTAACACTTTTAGTTAAAGTCCTTAAGTTGGACATTGGAGGAGCTCCTTGTTATGGTGGCTTATGCTTGAACTCATCCAGGAATCTCCACTAATGTTTGTATCTCCAGTAACCTCCGGGGTCCCAGACTAAGCACGTAAAGCCCTTACGAAGCTTCAATTAGATTCTTAGGCTCCCGGGGTGACAAATGTCAGAACAGATTCCCGGATCCCAAACTTTACCTTTACACCCGTTTTTGTCTTGATCTGCATTTTTCCAGCCGGGTGAAAGGTGATCTGAATTCTCACTGCAGCGACCAAACAGCTTCCTAGACCCATTCAGTTGAGCTCTATACCAACCTTTGCGTTTAAACTTAAAGCTTCCAACCATAATGAACCTTGCAGGACAATTCTTACCACTGACCATCTTTCTTTTACTCTTAATGCCACAAAGAGCTCTAAGTTGACCATCCGTCTCCAGTAGCCCATATTCAAGTGGGATTAGAAAGCTATGGA
>NC_029781.3:80276347-80284978 GCF_000817695.3 Arachis duranensis | reverse complement strand
TTTAATGAAATTGCAAGCTCCACTCCCTTGTGCTCTTCTCTGATAATTACCACCTCTTTGCAAACTTCTTCAATTTCAACCTCTTCCTCTTGGTAGCTCTCTTTCAATTCAATCTCCTTTTCATTGCTTTCCAAGGGCATGGGAGGTTGTGCTTCTTCTTCTTGAATCTCCATCTCTTGATTAACCTCTTCCAAGTCTTCAACTATGATATGCTTTGGAGGTTGTACACCCTCTTCAGCATCAAATTCAACCGTCTTGGAAGGGGGTTCGATGTCTTGACTTTCCCATGGAGGTTCTGCATCTCCTAAGTCTTCAATCACTTCTTCTTCTTCTTGAACAATGACAGCTTCTTCTACTTGTTCTAGTATGAATTCATTCTCTGTCTTGTTCACTGGGGGTTCTGGTATCTCCTTCATGCTACGCTCTTCACTAGACTGTCCACATGGGGCTGTGGCTGATCCTTGTGTATTTAAGCGTCTAGAAGCCCATTGAATTAATACTTGCCCCAGTTGTTGAGTGGTTGCCTGAAATCGATCCATTGTTTCCTTGAGACGATCTTTTGCCTCTTGATGCACTCGATTTTCATAAATAGGATTATAATGCTCTTGGATTGATGGATATGGAGATGGTGAATATTGAAGTGGTGGTTCTTGTGAGTAATTAGGTTGGAATTGGGGTGGTTCTATATATGGTTCATATGGCTCATAAGGTGGTTGGTATGGTGGTTGAGGGTTAGGGTCATATGGAGGTGAATGGCGGAAAGGGGCTTGTGAGTATGGTGGTCTAAAGTCATGTTGAGGAGGGGGTTCATAGGCATATGGTGGTGGTTGTTGATAATCAAAAGAGTGCTCACCATAGCCATTGCCTTGATATGCATCACAGAATGGTTGTTGATAGTCCATTGGAGGTGGTTGTTGCCATGAGGGTTGATCAAATCCTTGTGGCTCCTCCCATCTTTGATTGTTCCAACCATGGTGCATGTTGTAATTATAATCTCCTCTTCCTGCAACATAATTGTAACCAGACTCATAGCCAAAGGGGTGAGAGTTCATGGTAGTAAGAGAAAATAAAAACAAAAATTAATAAAAAGAAAATATTTTGAAAAAGATACAATTTTTGAAAAAAAAAGATATGAAAATATTTTTGAAAAAGATATGATTTTTGAAAAATATAAGATAAGATAAAAAAAAATTTAAAATAGAAATCTGAAAATTTTTTTATTTTATTTTTTTTTGAAAAATATTTACAATAACCAATAATAAGGCACATGTTTGCAATTCCCCGGCAACGGTGCCATTTTGACGTTAGGATTTTTGCTAGTAAAGAATTATTAAAAATATTCGCGTTGTAGATATAGCTTCTAAACTAACAGAAATCCCTTTGTGCAAACGTTTTGGTTGTCACAAGTAACAAACCCCTTTAAAAATTGTTAACCGAGTATTTAAACCTCGGGTCGTCTTCTCAAGGAATTGTAGGGAGGTATGTTCTTATTATTGGTTATGAAAAAGTGTATTTGGGGTTTTGGATTAAGGTAAAAGGTTAGTTGGGCAGTGGGCACAGGTATATTTTCAAAGCAATAAAAGTAAATGAATGACTGTAAAATAAACTCTTGGCAAGGTGTAAGAATTGGAGGTCCTTTCCTAGTTATCCTTATCAATTGTGATGAGAATTGGATCTTTCTCCCACTTTGTTGACCTCTAACTATGAAGGTAAGTTAAGTGGATGAATTCCAATTTTCAATCAACAATGAGTTTGATAACTCTAAAGTCACCAATTATTTAACCAAAGCCAAAAGGAAAGAAAATTGAAACTGCTCAAATAAAAATGCCTTCAGATTGGAAGCAATAATCATGTAATTAAAAGAAAGCAATAATAACTGAAATATCTCAAATAATATTAATTCAAAGAAAATCATAACATGAAAGAGTTTATAAATTTAATTGGAAAAATAAATAAAAATAAAGAACCTGGGATTGAGAGTCACTCCTAAAACTAAGAGAAATCCTAAATCCTAAGAGAGAGAGGATAGAACCCCTCTCAAAACTAATCTAAATCATGAGAAGTGAATTATGAAAAGCCTTCTTATGAATGGATGCATTCACCCACTTTATAACCTCTAGTCTGTGCTTTCTGGACTTGGATTTGGGCCAAAAAGGGGTTTAGAACTCGCTGGGGCGTGTTCTGTAATTTTCTGGTGCGTGGCCTTTGTCACGCGTCCGCGTGGGTCACGCGGTCGCGTCATTCGGAGCTTTTCCTTGCCACGCGGTCGCGTCAGTCATGCGACCGCGTCATGTGCGTTCTGCTTAAGGCGCGCGGTCGCATCAGTCATGCGGCCGCGTCGCTGAATCTTCGCTTCTGGCACGCGATCGTGTCGTCCATGCGATCGCGTGAACACCAGTTTCCTTAAAGCTCCATTTTGCTTTCTCCTTCCATTTTTGTATGTTTTCTTTTCCATTCTCTAAGTCATTCTGCCTTAGAAAATCTGAAACTACTCAACATACTAATCACGGCATTGAATGGAAATAAAGGTAATTAAAATAATTAATTTTTAAAGCTTAGGAAACAAGTTTTTCACAATACGACATAATAAGGAAGGGAAAGTAAAACCATGCAATTAATGTGAATAAGTAGGTGAAGGATTATATAAATCACTCAAATTAAGCACAAAAGAACTCACGAAATATGGGTTTATCAGTAACCTTCAGAAAGACATGCTCCCCTTCTTCAAACTCCAAAGGCTTTCACCTTTGATCAACATAGCTCTTCTGACGGCTTTGAGCTATAAGCATTCGATTACGAATCTTCTTTATCTGCTCAGTAGTTTTAGCTATTATCTCAGACCCTAATAAGCTTCTTTCTCCAGTTTAATACCAATATAAAGGGGATTGACATTTCCTGCCATACAGAGCCTTATACAGAGCCATTATGATGATCGCATGGTAGCTATTATTTTAAGCAAACTCCACTAATGGCATATACCGATCCTAGCTCGCCAGATGGTCCAAAACACAAGCCCTTAGCATATCCTCCAAGGTCTGAATAATACTCTCTGATTGACCATATGTCTGAGGGTGATATGCAGTACTCAAACTTAACTGAATCCCAAATGCATGCTGAAAGGCTCCCTAAAATCTTGATGTGAAACGAGGATCTCTGTTGGATATAATGGTGGAAGGCACGCCGTGCAATCTGATAATCTCTTTAATAAACATTCGAGCTAATTTTTCATTGTACAACTTATCTGGACAGGGAGAAAGTGAGCTAATTTTGTTAGTCGGTCCACAACCACCCAAATAGTGTCAAAACCAGTCCGGGTCCTAGGCAAACCTATCACAAAATCAATTACGATACTCTCCCATTTCCATTGTGAAATCTCTAAAGGCTGAAGGGTTCCTGATGGTCTCTAATGCTCAATCTTAACTTTCTGACACGTTAAACATTTAGATACATGCGTCGCCACATCATTCTTCATCCCTGGCTACCAGAACATCGCTTTTAGATCTTGATACATTTTGGTACTTCCTGGATGGATTGAAACCCGTTCTTATGAGCTTCCTTCAAGATACTTTGTCCCATATCTCTAACATCTGGCACAATAATTTTGTTCTTGAACCTCCATAAACCATCCTTACCTTCTGACACTCTCCACTGTCTTCCCTGTTCAATTGCCAGCAATACTTTACATAACGCTTTATCATCTTGATGAGCCTTCAGAAGTTCTAATCTAAAATCACTTAAAATTTGCAACTGACTCAAACACAGAATTCCAGATTCTTTCCTAACTCCCAATTTCAAACCTTGGAATGCCTTTAGTAACTCTTCTTCTCGTAGCATCATCCAAGATGTATATAAAGATTTCCAACTCAAGGCGTCTGCTCGCTTTTCCTGGATAGTAATTCAATTCAAAATCATAGTCCTTCAGAAGCTCCATCCACCTCCTCTGACGCAAATTCAATTCTTTCTGCTCAAATAGATACTTCAAACTTTTATGGTCTGAGAAAACATAAAACTTAACGCCATAGAGATATTGCCTCCAGATTTCAGAGCAAACACAACAGTAGCAAGTTCTAAGTCGTGAGTCGGATAGTTCATCTCATGCGGTCTTAATTGCCGTGAGGCGTATGCTACAACATTCTGGTGCTGCATCAGATTGCATCCCAAACCCTTTAATGATGCATCACAGTACACTTCAAACGGTTCACTTGGCTCAGGCAATACCAACATGGGTGCAGTAGTCAACCTTTGCTTCAATACTTGAAAACTCTCCTCACACTCTAAAGTCCAGATAAAAGGTGTATCCTACCTTGTTAACTTAGTTAAAGATAAGGAGAGCTGTGAAAATCCCTTAATGAATCTCTGATAATACCCAGCCAGACCAATGAAACTCCTTATCTCTGTTACTGAAGTTGGTCACTCCCAATTCATCACTGCTTCCATTTTAGCAAGATCCACAGCTATTCCTTGCTTACTCACCACGTGACCGAGAAACTTCACCTCGCTCTTCCAGAACTCGCATTTAGATAACTTACCATATAACTTCCTGTCTCTCAGAATTTACAGCACAGTTCGCAAGTGATTAGCATGCTCCCCTCCTCAGTCTTAGAGTAAACAAGAATATCATATATGAAGACAATAATAAACTTGTCCAGGTACGGCCGAAAAATCCTGTTCATATAATCCATGAATATTTCCGGATCATTAGTTAACCCGAAGGACATCACTGTATACTCATAATGACCATAACGCATTTCTGAAAGCGGTTTTTGGAATATGTTCATCTCTAACTCTTATCCGATGATACCCGGATCACAAATCAATCTTAGAGAACACACTGCCACCATGAAACTGATCCATTAGGTCATCAATTCTAGGTAATGGATATTTATTCTTCACAGTAACCTTATTCAGTTGCCGATAACCAACACACAAGCGCATACTTCCGTCCTTCTTCTTTACCAGTAATACTGGTGCTCCCTACGGAGAAACACTTGGTCAAATAAAGTGCTTACCCAACAGATCTTCTAGCTGAGCTTTCAGTTCAGCCATTTCTAAAGGTGACATCCTGTAAGGAATAATCGAAATTGGACTGACTCCAGGCACCAACTCAATTGCAAATTCAACCTCCCGGTTAGGTGGAAATTCATTATTATCATCCGAAAATACGTCTAGAAATTCACATACAACCGAAATCTGCTTTAAACTCTGATCATCACCTGATACTCTCGTAGCTAATAACATAATACCCTGACATTCAATTCCAGAACAGTTTACTATCATAGAGTTCAAATAGTAACTATTTACCACAACCGGTGCTTCTGACCCTTCTGACATAAACTGTACTGATGAGCCCATATTTTCCGATATATTTTATCTTGATTTGGATGGATTTCATTATACAAACTCACACTTATTTACCAAAATAGCATACTTTTGTGTTTTGCCCCTAATTCGATCCTAAATGTGAAAACATGCAATTTTGTGCTTAAATTGAGCAATTTAATTCCACTTTCATGCCATTCGATACCATGACTTGTTTGTTGAGTGATTTCAGGTCATTGAGGCAAGATTGGCTAGGCAAAAATGGAAGAAAGCATGTACAAGGCAGAAAACATGAAGAAAACAAGGAAAAACACACACAGCAAGGTGAACATGCGCATAAGCAAGCGTGCGTGCGCACAAGAAGGAATTAGCATGTGTGCGTACGCACAATTACCTGTGCATACGCACGGAAGAACATTCAGTCAAGTGTGCGTACGTACACACCTGTGCATATGCACAAGACCCAACACGTGATTTCATTAATGAAACACGTGCAGCGCAAATTCTGGGGGCTTTTGGCCCATTTTGGAAGGCTTGAAGGCTGAATTGGAGTGATATATCAAGGGGAATTCAACACTTATCAAGAGTGCTCACTTAGATAGTTTAATTTCATAGTATTAGGAGTACGAGTAGTGTAGATAGTAGAATTCTCTCCTAGGGTTTATGCAGTTTTCATTGTAGCATTTTATAGCAAGCTTTAATCTTGGATGTTGATCAACTCTTTTGTAAGTACTCTTTAATTTTTCTTTAATTACATCATCTTTTATTTTCATTTCCTCTTGGTTCAAGTAACTTCATTTATATTTGAAATTTTAAGTTTCTTGAAGTTTTGATTGATGAATTTCATATCCTATGCTTTCTTTATGCTTGATTACTTGTCTCTTGTTGATATTGTTGATAGTTGGTGTTCATACCCTGGGTCGAGTTGTCCGACCCGGGATGTTCTACAGACAAAGCGACCGACCTCTTCAGGTCAGGATAATCCGACCTCTTCTCAAAGAGCTCGGCCAAGACACAGGAAAGCCCAAACAAAGGGCCCAAATAGAGGAACACGTCCCAAATCCAAGGGCAGCCCAAGCCCATAGAGATAAAGGTGGTTCCCTTAAAGATGACCTCACTTAAAGATAAGATAAAGATAAGATAAGATAACTAACTTATCTTATCCACAAGAGGCCACATTTCACCATTATAAATACACTGGAGTACCCAGGTATAACTCATACTCTGATTCTACTCAATACCTGCTTAATACCCTTGCTAACTTAAGCATCGGAGTCCCTTGCAGGTACCCTCTACCCTCCGTGGACGAAGGATCAGCACCACCACCAAGTCCAACAAGTCAGACACACCAGCTCTGACCGCCCTGCACCTGCAGGACACGTCGGCTCCGACCAACACAGAAGATCTCTTCCGAGATCAACCTACAGTTTCAGGTAACCCTCGGAACATTGGCGCCGTTGCCGGGGAACCTGGAAGTCATCCCATTAACATTGTGGATGACCATGACAACGACCACGATTCAGGTTTGGAAGATAGAACGCCGCATAAAAACGCGGACACAATACTCAAAGATACTCCAAAAACCAACGGAGACAAAAATTCATCAAATCCAGGAGTAATAGAAGCACTTCAAAATCGATTGGAGCAACTTGATAAAGAAGCCCAACATCGACGTGAAAAAGAAGAAGATCTCCGCCGGGAGATAAGGCGGCGCCAAGAATTAGAAGATAAGCTTATAAAACTTGAAGCTGATCTTAAAACTAAAGCTACTCGACCATCCACAGAGGATAGCTCTCAGAAAGATCAAGATCCATTCACCAGAGAAATTATGAAGACCAAAATTCCAAAAGATTTCAAGCTTCCAGATATAACTCTATAGATGGCACCTCGGACCCCAACCATCATCTCAGCAACTTCAGAAGTAGAATGTACCTCACTGATGCCTCAGATGCAGTTCGCTGCAAAGCCTTTTCAACAACTCTCACTAAGACAGCCATTAAATGGTTCGACAACCTACCTCCAAAATCCATCTCGAGTTTCGACGACCTGGCCAAGAAGTTCCTGGCACGATTCTCCATACAAAAGGACAAAGCCAAACACGCACCTAGCCTACTAGGGATCAAGCAAGGAGATCAGGAGAGCCTTCGCAACTACATGGAAAGATTCAACAAAACATGCATGGACATTCAAAGTCTTTCAACAGAAGCTGCCATTATGGGCCTCATAAATGGCCTACGAGAAGGACCATTCAGCCAATCTATATCAAAGAGATACCCGACATCCTTAGACGAAGTACAAGAACGGACACAGAAATACATCAACATGGAGGAAAATTCTCGACTTAGCGAAGCCTCAAGGCTCGGTTCTGCCTACCGAGATAAAGAATCCAAGAAAAAGGAGGATCGCTCTGGAGAGAAAATCAAAAAATATCATAACTATACTCCTCTTAGGGTATCCTTGGTAGATGTTTACAAAGAAGTCTGCCATACAGAGAAAATCCCTCCAACTCGGCCACTTAAAGGCAAAAGAGGAGGAGGAAATCGGAATGAATACTGTGAATATCACCGACTTCGAGGGCATTCCATCAATGAATGCTTTGACTTGAAACACGTCATAGAAAAACTAGTAAGAGAAGGAAAACTAGATCGGTTTTTGGCTAATCAGGATGACGAACCAAGAAAAAGAAGAAGGGATGAGGATGTCGGACGATCTGAACGATCACCTCGCACACCGGAAAGACACGTTCACATAATACACGGCGGATTTGCTAGAGGAGGAATCTCCAAATCATCTCGCAAGCGACACCTCAAAGAGGTGTACCACGTCGAAGGAAAAAAGGAAGCCCCAGACATCCCAGCAATCACGTTTACCAAGGAAGACGCATCCGGAATCATCTCGGGACATGACGACCCCATGGTCATTACGATCATACTGGCAAATGCCAACCTTCACCGTAAACTAATTGACCAGGGAAGCTCTGCCGACATCTTATTCAAAACTGCCTTCGACAAACTCGGTCTAGAAGAAAAAGAGCTAAGAGCGTACCCGAACAGCCTGTTCGGACTAGGAGATGCCCCAGTTCAACCGCTGGGATACGTATCGCAGCATACAACCTTCGGAAAGGGGAACCAATCCAGAACACTCAAGATAGACTACATCGTGGTCGACGTAAGCTCAGCCTACAATGCCTTAATAGGTCGGACAACGTTAAATCAACTCGACGCAATAGTTTCAACCTCACATCTATGTATGAAATTCCCAACTGCGGAAGGGATAGCTACAATAAAGGCAGATCAAAAGATGGCACATCAT
>NC_029781.3:80270080-80276234 GCF_000817695.3 Arachis duranensis | reverse complement strand
CCGAAGGAGAAGTAGAAAGAGTCCAGATTGGAGACACCTCGGATAAAACAACTAATATTGGCACGATCCTGAAAGGAGACACAAAGGAATCACTAATACGGTTCCTACGAGATAATGTTGATCTCTTTGCATGGAAAGCTGCCGACATACCAGGCATTGATCCCGAACTAATGAGCCACAAATTGGCAGTCTACCCGGGATCCCGGCCGGTACAACAAAGACGAAGAAAACTCGGACCAAAACGAGCTCAAGCTGTGGAAGAACAAGTACAGGCGCTACTAGAGGCCGGGTTCATAAGGGAAGTCAAATACCCACTATGGCTAGCAAACGTCGGCTTGGTGAAAAAGTCAAATGGGAAGTGGCGAATGTGCACCGACTACACTGACCTCAACAAAGCCTGCCCAAAAGACCCTTACCCAGTCCCAAGCATCGACGCTCTAGTAGATGCTTCATCAGGATATAAGTATCTCTCGTTCATGGACGCGTATTTAGGGTACAACCAAATCCCCATGTATCCGCCAGATCAAGAAAAGACCTCGTTCCTAACGCCGAAAGCAAACTACTGTTACATCGTGATGCCTTTCGGTCTCAATAACGCAGGAGCTACTTATCAAAGGCTAATGAATAAAGTCTTCTCAGAACACATCGGGAAAACCATGGAAGTTTATGTAGATGACATGTTGATAAAGACACAAAGCGAAGATACATTATTATCCGACCTGGCTCAAGTGTTTTACACTATCAGGAAACACGACATGCGGCTCAATCCCGCAAAATACACCTTCGCAGTAGAAGCAGGCAAATTCTTGGGCTTCATGCTCACACAAAGGGGGATTAAAGTAAATCCAGACAAGTGTCAAGCCATACTCAACATAAAGAGCCCAACTTGTGTCAAAGAAGTACAACAACTTAACGGGAGGCTGGCTGCTCTATCCCGATTCTTAGCAGGAGCCGCAATAAGATCTCTTCCCTTCTATGCTACTTTAAGAAAGGGAAAACAGTTCGAATGGACGAAGGAATGTAAGCAAGCCTTCCGAGACTTCAAAGAGTTCTTAGGACGGCCACCTATCCTATCTCGGCCACAAGAAGGAGAACCGCTCATATTATATCTCGCAGTAGAGAGCCGGGCAATAGCCTCAGCACTAGTCAGAGAAGACGAACATAGGCAAAAACCCGTCTACTTCATTAGCAAAGCGAATAAGTTTGCCTATTCCCTTATACTTACTTCTCGACGACTCCAACCATACTTTCAGGCCCATACCATCAGAATACGAACCAACCAACCCATAAAAGGTATCTTGCAGAAAACAGATCTAGCAGGAAGAATCCTACAGTGGGCAATCAAGTTGTCTGAATTCGACCTCCAATACGAGGCACGGACAGCCATCAAATCACAACACCTGGCCGACTTCATCGCAGAATTCACAGACACCCCGGAAATCCCCATAGAGTGGAACATATACGTAGATGGATCCTCGAATAAAACAGGAAGCGGTGCGGGTGTGATAATCGAAAGCAACCAAGGATCTCAACTTGAGCTCTTCCTTAAATTTGAATTCCCGGCCTCAAATAACCAGGCAGAATACGAAGCACTATTAGCTGGTTTGAAGCTGGCTAGGGAGGTTAGAGCTCGGAAACTCAACATCTATAGTAACTCACAAGTCATAACCTCACAAATAACAGGAAGCTACCAAGCCAAAGATCCGACCATGAAAAAATATTTGGATAAAACCAAAGAACAGCTTGGACAACTCGGGGAATATAGAATTTACCGCATACCTCGTGAGCAAAATGCCCGAGCTGACGCCCTTTCAAAATTAGCCAGCACCAAACCAGGGGGCAACAACAGAAGCCTCATCCAGGAGAGACTACAGAACCCGTCAATAGCGGAAGAAGAAAAAGTCCTAGCCATAATAGGTCGGAATCAAGGATGGATGACCCCCATAATAAATTACCTCAAAACAGAAGCACTCCCTACAGATGAAAAGGAGGCAAAGAGGCTGAAAAGGGAGGCACAGTACTACACTATCATAAACAACACACTATACAAAAGAGGGATATCAACACCTTTACTAAAATGCGTACCAACTTCTAACACAAAGAAAGTCTTGGAGGAAGTACACAGCGGCATTTGTGGTAATCATCTCGGAGCGCAAGCTCTCACCAAAAAGATACTCCGGGCGGGATTCTATTGGCCAACTCTATAAAAGGAGGCTACAAAATTTGTGAGGACATGCCCACCATGCCAGAAGCATGCCGACTTTCACATTGCCCCACCAGAAAAGCTCATCAGCGTGACCTCACCTTGGCCATTTGCAAAATGGGGACTCGACCTTCTCGGACCCTTCCCACAGGGATCGGGACAAGTAAAATTCTTCATAGTAGGAGTAGACTATTTCACAAAATGGATCGAGGCAGAACCCCTAGCCAACACCACCGCTCAAAGAAGCCGAAAATTCCTATATAGGAACATTATTACAAGGTTCGGAATACCATACTCCATCACCATGGACAACGGTACCCAATTTACAGATGTAGGCTTCAGAAAACTGGCGGTCGACTTGAACATAAAACACCAGTTCACCTCCGTTGAACATCCCTAAGCCAATGGACAAGCCAAAGTGGCCAACAAAGTCATACTGGCCGGACTAAAACGGAGGCTACAAAAAGCAAAGGGAGCTTGGGCCGAGGAACTTCCACAAGTCCTATGGGCGTATCGAACAACCCCCCATTCTACTACAAACGAATCACCATTCCGACTAGCATACGGAGCGGAGGCAATGATTCCTATAGAAATTGAGGAAGGATCTCCCCGAGTAGTCCACTACAATGAACGAGTAAACTCCTAACTTCAGAGAGAAGAGCTCGACTTGTTACCCGAAATCCAAGAAAGAGCTCGGATCAGGAAAGAAGCTCTAAAACACCGAATGGCTTCCAAATATAATCAAAAGGTAGTGCCGAGAAGTTTTGCAGAGAATGATCTCATCCTAATCCGGAATGACATTGGAACAACTCGACCATCCGAAATGACATTGGAACAACTCGACCTGGAGAAGGGAAGCTGGCAGCGAACTGGAAAGGACCCTATCGAGTCATAGAAGTACTTGGGAAGGGCTACTACAGACTGTCCGAGCTTGATGGACGAGAGCTTCCCCGATCATGGCACGCCTGCAACCTACGAAGGTACTACAGTTAGAAAAGGTAAAAGGTCTCACTAAATGGATGCACTCTTTTTCCTGAAAAGGTTTTTTAATGAGGCACCAGGTCGAGACCTAGACCAGAAAAATCCCACATATATATATTCGCATTTTCCTTTAAATAAAATATATTTTAGATATTCTACAAGAGTCCAAGACGCATTAATCTGAAGTATTCATCGTTCGATTATAAAGCAACAGGTCGGCAGAAAGTGAAAAAGAAATTCACTGCCCGACCACGATAAAGATAATCGTCCGATAAAGGTGAAAACGCGATTCACTCAAAGGACGATCTAAAGATGACAACCATTTTCTATAAATCGGCAAAGATGAACACAGAATAATGTAAGAAGTTATCGAAAGCAATCCAAAAAAAGAACCTGACGAGGTCTTACGGATAGCTAAAATAATAACTTAAAGACTGGCCGACGTGTGGAAGTCGGACCAAGTCAACCCAAGTTATAAGTAAACCCTGGAAAGAGGTCTGGCCAACCCTATTAAAGAGGATTACTTTAACTTAGAAGGGCCTGACATAACAAAGTCAGCCTAAAAAAGTTATACAAGTAGTCCCTGAAAGAGATCTGACAAAAGATCCAAGAAAGAGGACTACGAAAAATAACTTAAAGGAGACCGATATAACCAAGTCGGACTCCTACCATTAAAAAGTTATCAAAGTAATCCCTGGAAGAGACCTGACAAAGGTCTAAAAAAGAGGATTACACAAATAACTTAAAGGAGACCGATATAACCAAGTCGGACTCCTACCATTAAAAAGTTATCAAAGTAATCCCTGGAAGAGACCTGACAAAGGTCCTAAAAAGAGGATTACAGAAATAACTTAAAGGAGACCGATATAACCAAGTCGGACTCCTACCATTAAAAAAGTTATCAAAGTAATCCCTGGAAGAGACCTGACAAAGGTCCAAAAAAGAGGATTATAGAAATAACTTAAAAGGAGACCGACATAACCAAATCGGACTCCTGCCACTAAAAAGTTATCAAAGTAATCCCTGGAAGAGACCTGACAAAGGTCCAAAAAAGAGGATTACAGAAATAACTTAAAGAGGGACCAGCGCAAAAGAACCACCAAGAAATAAGTTGGACCCATAAGTCACAAACCTCAAAGGATCCAAGCTACAAACAATAAAACAAAGCAATCCGAAGAGGTCGAAATGCAAGATTTCAAACATCAGTAGAAAACTGAAAAGATACCAAGTTAAAAAAGCTACCTCTATAAAAGTTATAAGGCCCGGAAGGCCACCAAAACCTACCGTAAAGGGAAAGCGAGCTACTTTTTGTTTTTCAAAATAAAAAGTTGCTAAACAAAGCAACTAGGAAATGTCAATGAAAAGATTTAAAAGCCCACAAGCCGGGCCAACTATACATCCAGAAAGAGATCAGCAAACATCTGGAACCTTCTTGGCAACGTCAGGACAAGGGGAAGGAGGATGAGTCTGAAGGGGCACGGCATCCACGGTTCCATCATCCCAGTTTAGAATCTGGCAATCCAGATCAGATGTAACGGAAGGAATAGAGGAGGTCGACACCTTAAGAGAAGGCACGGGGGGAGGATCAGCCTCATCATCATCCTGGTCATCAGGGACAATCTTACCATCCCTCACGACATTGTCCAGGCTGATAAGAGTCAAGTCGGTATCAGGAGCAACAACCCGGAACTGTTCCATCAGGTTCTCGGAGGCAGCAGTTACGCTACCCACAAGGTGACCTTGAAGCTCACCATAATTAACCCGAGCTGTTTCCAAATCCTTCCGAAGATGCATCAATTCCCTATAAGCCGAGACATAGCTATCCTTATGTTTCAATGCCATGTCTTCGGCTAGCTTCAAAGAAGCAGCAAGAGCAATAGAGCTGGCCTTCTCACTCTCCAGCTCCTTCTCCACCTTCGCTAACTTCACCTCCAACTCCTCCTTCAAACCCTTGATTCGATCAAATTCCGACTTGGCCTCTTCCATAAAGGATTTTGTGGCATGAATCGGAATCCCCTGAATTGTTCGGAATATAGCGGCACCCATATGAGCCATCTTCACACTACTTTTAGTGATAAAATTCAGATGCTGAAGAAGAGAAACATCGTCCATAGAAAGCCCACCATAGGGGCAATCTGCTGGTCGACAAACTCGATAGCATCAAAATTTGAGGCATCCAGGTTAAAGGGCTCGGATGACTTTTGCTTCTTACAAGGAGGGGCACCAGGAGCTGCAGCAGAAGATTGTGGAGGATCGACCAAGCGAACCCGAGGAATAGGAATTGCTTTCCTCGGCTCGGGAGAACTAGGTACAGGAGGTTTAACTGGAACCTGGGAAGATCCCTCTCCGGCTGCCTTGGCCGAAATGTTTAAAGCCGCAGTTGCCTTCTTCGCCTTCTTGAAGGCCTTCATAGAGTCATTATTCTTTGACATCTCTGATGAACACAAATCAACCACAAAGGACAAATTACAAACATAGAAGAAGAAAAAAGCTCGGAACAGAAAGCAAGTATAAAAATAAAAGCACACAGTACCCAAAGCAGCCCGAACCAAAGATGGATCACTCAAAAATCTCTTCGTATCCAGATGGGGAGGCTTCCTCCATAAATCTTCAAGAACAACTACAAAGGCCCGCTCAACCTCACTAAGCATTTCCCATGTGTAACGTGGCACTCTTATATTCTTTTGCCACTCTAGAGGAAAAGCAGGCTCGTCATTTTCATCAAGAAAAAAGGGGCGGGCCCCCTCGACTGCTCGAACTTTAAAGAAGTAGTTCTTGAAGTCCTTAAAGGACTCGTCATACATCGCAAACACTTTATGGCCCTGGGCGGAAGGGAAAGAAACCCAAGAAGCTTTCTTTTTTGAAGAACCGCCAGGCTTGGCGGAAACAAACAAGTAAAGAAAAAGAGTCTGAGAAGGTGTTACATCTAGTTCACAACAGAGAAGTTGGAAAATTTTAATAAAACCCCAA
>NC_029781.3:80263781-80269983 GCF_000817695.3 Arachis duranensis | reverse complement strand
AAAAGCAGTAAAAGGAAAAGTAACATTCAATTGGCTGAAAAAGTATTCATAGGCATAGAAGAAAAGACGCTCCCTCTCGATGGAAGTCGGAAAGCAAACCCTCTCATCAGAATCAGGAGCAACAAGCTCGTAATCCCCCTCGCGAGCATTGTTCCCACAAATCCTATGACGCTTCCTTAACTCTGTGCAAAATTCAGCATCCACAATAGAAACACACAACAAAACAAGGGAGTCCAGCCAATCGGACATCCCCTCGGGAATTCTGGAAGATATCTCTACAATGTTATTGCGAGAAGACATGAGGCCAACTAATCCTACAAGTAAGAAAAGAAAATGAGGTTACTACAAACATCTCGGACAAAGGGGAAAACAACTCGGTCAATACTTCTGAGGCAATGAAAAGCAAGAAAAAGAAAACCCCAGGACTCAAACCAAAGCCCTGGGGCATCCTTTGAAGGCAACAATAAATCAAGGTTTCCAGAAATACCCTACAGATCGCATCCCAGCATTTCTCAAAAAGGATTCAAAACAACAAAGCGCTTTTTCATCAAAGAAAAACACAGCAAATGATTACAAAGCCTACCAAACAAAAACATTCCCAAAGCAACAAAGCATGGGACCATTAAAGATGCAACCTTTTTGAAAAAGATCAGACAGGAAGCAATCTCCAAAAGTAAAAAACAGATACGGATCTTCTACCAGTACCAAAAGTAACCAGGAAGCAACAGTAAAATCCTAGAAAGTCTCAACAGAAATTCCAAGAAAAAAGCACAAGAAGGAAGCACATCACAAGCAACAAGTAAAAGATCGCAAAAAAGATCCAAACTTTCAAACATGCAAAACCAGAACACTCACCAAAGTTAAAAATGAAGCTACGGAAAAAGCAAGAAAAGCTAGTATAAACTTGGAAAAGAGCAGCAAGCTTCAAAGAGGGAAGACGAAATCTGGAAATGCCTCACCACGAAAAATGCGAACAAAAGTAAATGTCGCAGGAACCAGTGCAAAATCCCAAGTGCCAGAGAACACCAAATGACGCCGCAACAAAATAAAAACAGAAAGTACAAAAGCAGAGAGTGGAGAGAACTGAGAAAAGAAGTTATGAAAGAGCAAAAGAAGAGAAACCGTTTTCAGGTTTTCAAAATCCAAAGTAAAAGAGCCTAAGGGAAACGGGGCAATTAATGCTCAAAATTAAAAGCATTAAACACTCGCACGTTCCCAAAAAAGCGTCGGTATAAAAGTGCGCGTCTTTTAGAGTAAACGTTCTACATTCAAAAGCTGATACAAAGGAATCGACAAAATGCTTGAGTTCGGCTTCACCAAAGAAGGACCGAAGTAAAAGACTCAGCCTCAAAAAAAAGAAGACCGAGCTCAAGCAGGGGCACTGTTCATACCCTGGGTCGAGTTGTCCGACCTGGGATGTTCTACAAACAAAGCGACCGACCTCTTCAGGTCAGGATAACCCGACCTCTTATCAAAGAGCTCGGCCAAGACATAGGAAAGCCCAAACAAAGGGCCCAAATAGAGGAACACGTCCTAAATCCAAGGGCAGCCCAAACCCATAGAGATAAAGGCGGTTCCCTTAAAGATGACCTCACTTAAAGATAAGATAAAGATAAGATAAGATAACTAACTTATCTTATCCACAGGAGACCACATTTCACCATTATAAATACACTGGAGCACCCAGGTATAACTCATACTCTGATTCTACTCAATACCTGCTTAATACCCTTGCTAACTTAAGCATCGGAGTCCCTTGCAGGTACCCCCCACCCTCCGGGGACGAAGGATCAGCACCACCACCAAGTCCAACAAGTCGGACACACCAGCTCCGGCCGCCGTGCACCTGCCGGACACGTCGGCTCCGACCAACACAGAAGATCTCATCCGAGATCGACCTACAGTTTCAGGTAACCCTCGGAACAGTTGGTTATAGTTTTCTATTTTGCTTTGCAATTTTCCATGTTTTACTTTTATGCACATAAGGTGTTTGTTAAAATGCCAACTTTAGATTTTGAGTAGATTTTCACACCTTGGCTTGGGATTTGAGTTCCTAGGATACTAGAGTCATGATGTCCAACATTTAGTGATAATTCTTGGGTAGTTAGTTGACTCTTGTTTCCATTGACGCTAGTTTTTTATCAACTAGTTTGGTAAGTTAGCTAGGACTTATGGATTAAGGTCAATTATGCTTGCTTGACTTACTCCTCGATGTTAGGGGTTAACTAGGCGAGATTGACTCATCATAATTACTATAGTTGTGGTTATGGCGATGATAGGATTCCTTGGATCCTCATTCCCAAGTCAAGGCTCTTTATTACATATCTTGCATTTTCACTATTTTTGACCTTACTTCGTTTTTACTTGCTTTAATATCAATTTTGATCATTGCTTAGTTATTTTATTTCTTAGTTCCTTGATTTGAAAACCCTTTTTGCCTCCACAACCGAAATTGTAACACTTCAATTGAATCTCAAGGGAAGACGACCCGAGGTTGAAATTATTCTTGATCTTGGTTTAAAATTGATTTGAATATTGCATTTGATTGATGCTCAATTGTTGGGTTTGGACTATACTTGCAACGGACAAATTATATTTTTAGTGTGAAAATCCAAGCCTAGGCTTTTAGTCCTCTATCATGTACCGACTTCTCAGAACAATCAAGCAAAACATGATTCTTGGATAACCAATCCAATCCCAAAATGAGATCAAGACCAGTCATTGGCAAACAAATCAAATCATGCACAAATTCACGCTGTTGTACTCAAAATGGAACTTGTGGACATCCTAACCTAGTCACCATAGCTTCATGAGTAGCATTAGGCAATTTCAAATCATATCCTAAAACCACCATTCTCAATCCTAATTCATTAGCCTTTTCAAATGCAATAAATGAATGAGTTGCTCTTGAATCAAATAAAGCATTTAAGATTTTACCATCCATTTCACAGTTACCTCTAATTAGTGTCTCAGATTCCTCAGCACCTGATGTAGAAGTGGTGTACACTCTCCCCGGCTGCTATATCCTACAAGTCTCAAACTTCTTTTCCGGACAATTATCGGCCAAGTGCCCGAGCTGTCCACAAAAATAGCATATCCCAAGTCTTAATCTACACGGAACTCTAGGATGATATTTCCCACATCTCTGAAAGCTCAAATCCTGCTGTGCCTGCTTTCCAAACCTTCTCCCCTGATTAACATTAGTATTCGACCTCCTGTAATTGCCCTAGCCTTGATTCTGGTGTGGGACAAAGCCTCCACACTTGAAATTTCTACCTCTCGGAGAAAAGTTTCTTCCTGAAGTCCTCTAAAAAGGCACCCTCAAACTTCCTTTCTTTGCTGCCGCCTTTCTCACACATTTCTCAGCCACCCTACTCTTATTCACCAATTCAGAAAACACTCCGATCTCCATTGGTGCAACAAAGCTCAGAATATCGCTTCGAAGACCTCCTTCATACTTGATACATTTCCATTCAGTAAAATCTTTAGGTGCACCTTAACAGATACGAGAAAAGCTACATAACTCCTCAAACATGCTAGTATACTCAGTAACAGTCATTTGGCCTTGCTTTAATTGCATCAATTTAAGCTCCTTGGCATTTCTGGCTGAATTAGGAAAGTATTTCTTATAGAACTCTATTTAGAAGACTTCCCAATGAATCGCAGTGCCATCTGGCTGCAGAATACGTCGTGTTCCCTGCCACCAATACTGAGCCTCGCCTTGCAGCTGATAAGTTCCAAAATCAACCCATTGCTCTTCAGGAACTTGTTGAGCCTACAGTGCCCGTTCCATAGCCTGAATCCAATTATCTGCATCAGTGGGATTTGAGGTTCCCCTGAAGGTCAGAGGGTGAAATTTCAGAAATGTAGCAAGTGTTATAGGGCACTCTTCGTCATTATTGTTCCTATGATTACCCTGGTTTATCTGATTACCCAGTGCCTCGGCTGTTGCTTGCATAATTGCAGTCATATTTCCCAAGACATCCATAAAGTCTATTGGGTCATTTCCTACTAGGCCAAGAATAACGGTGCCTATCTTACCTCAACCTCGCCCGCGATCACGTTCGCGAGTCGACATCTGGTCCCTATACATACCAAACAAGTGATATTAAGTTGATTAGTTTCAATATCGCAGGTCTAATGCTTTAAGTTCCAAATGCATGCTCACAAACGCTTATGGAATGTATATCAGTCAGATATCCTAATAGCACATAGACACATATACAGAGAATGCACAGAAGCATAATCAGTCCGTCTTTCAGGATCTATAGAAATCAATTGCTCTGATACCATAATGTAACACCCTACCTGTTCCGAGGGTTACCTGAAACTGCGAGGTCGATCTCGGATGAGATCTTCTGGATTGATCGAGGTGGTGGTGTCCCACTTGTTGGAGTAGAAGGCGCTGCCAGTCCTCGTTCACCGGAGGCGGGTGGTACCTGCAAGAGACTCCGATGCTTAAGTCAGTACGGGCTTTAGGCAGGTTTTTTGTAGAATTAGAATATGAGTTATACTTGGGTGCTCCAGTGCATTTATAATAAAGCTGATGATCTTCCTTTGAGACAAGTTGGTTATATTATCTTTTGGGGAGGAGATCTTTATCTTTTGGTTAACCGCCTTCTAGTGGGCGGTGTACTTTCGTTCTGGGCCTCCTTGGGCCTCTATTGCAGTCTTTCGAGCTCTTTGTAAAGAGGTCGGTAATGGACCAACTTTTCAAGAGATCGGTTTGTTTTCTTTGGGCCAACTCGTACCTTGTAGCTCGGATCGGTGTATGAACAGTGCCCCTGCTTGAGCTTCATCCTTTCCGTGAGGTTGTGCTCGTTTTCTAAGCTTCGATCTCTTCGTGGAAGTCGTGCTCAAGCATCTTCCTGGTCGCGTCCGATCCATCCTCTTCTTGAGCTAACTTTGTGTCTTTAATGATTTTGAATCGCGAGACGTTTTTTAAATGTGGCGTCACTATCAGTTTAGGTCTTGAGTGAGCGCTTTTAAAGCCTTTTAATAGGGCTATTAATTCCCTTTGCCGTTTCATTCCCTCGTTCAATTTGAAATTAGAGAGGTTTTTTGGTTCTTTCAGTTTCCTTCTTTCTTTTGCTTCCTTGCTTCTTGTTTCTCTGCGAAAGACTTTTGTTCGTCTAGCCCTTTTGTTTTTGCCCCACGCTTCCTTCCTTTCTGGAGTTTTGGCGCGGTGTTTTGTGGATCATAGGTGCTTTTGCTGTGCATCTGTAGTTGCTTTTTCTTCATCGCAGGTTAGTGTTTCATCTTTTTTTGTTGTTTTTCTGACGTGATAGCTGCGATCCTTCTTTGTTTTTAGTGTTGTTGCATGTTTCCATTTTCTGAACAAGTTTTGATCTTTTTGCTTCGCTTGTACCCCTCGAAGAAATATTGGCACCTGATTTTCTATTTGCGTTTCTTTCGTTGAGATAGATAAGGTTTTGGCTTGAACCTTTCTTCCTTTGTGTATTCTGTATAGTTGCCTCCGAAGGGTGCCTCTTGGGTTTTAATTGGTTGACTTTTGAGCCGTGAGGTGCCCTTTTTGATGTTTTTGTGAATGACTTGTTGCTTTTTCTTTCTTGATTCTGTCTGAGTTACTTTAGTAGTGACCCTTCTTTCGTTTTCTTTGTTGTAAGTGTAGTTTTCTTATGTCTTTGTGTAAGAATATTGTCGAGATGTCTACGAAGATCCCTGCAGGTATGGTTGAGTGGTTAGATTCCATAGTCTTGATGTGTGTTACTGTAGCTGACCTAGAGTACTGTGAGAAGCTTAGGAGGTTTCATAGGATCTATAATAGTAGGGATAATGAGAAGAATTATGAACTGGTATTATGATAAGCGGATAATTTGTACGCTTTTTGGCATTGTTTTTAGTATATTTTTAGTATGTTTTAGTTAGTTTTTAGTATATTTTTATTAGTTTTTAGTTAAAATTCACTTTTCTGGACTTTACTATGAGTTTGTGTGTTTTTCTGTGATTTCAGGTATTTTCTGGCTGAAATTAAGGGACCTGAGCAAAAATCTGATTCAGAGACTAAAAAAGGACTGCAGATGTTGTTGGATTCTGACCTCCCTGCACGCGAAGTAAATTTTCTGGAGCTACCGAAGCCCAATTGGCGCGCTCTCAGCGGCGTTGGAAAGTAGACATCCTGGGCTTTCCAGCAATATATAATAGTCCATACTTTATTCGAAGAATGACGACGTAACTTGGC
>NC_029781.3:80260728-80261880 GCF_000817695.3 Arachis duranensis | reverse complement strand
TTGAGAAAGGTTTAATGTTTGAATCATATCTTTTCTTGTTAGCCAAGTCATTAATTTTCAAAATCAAATCTTTTTTAAATTGTTTTTCAAATCATACCTTCTCAATCACATCTTTTTAAAACCATAACTTTTCAATCATATCTTTTTAATAACATCTTTTTCAAAATAGTTTTCAATCATATCTTTTTACTTTCTAATTTCAAAATCTTTTTTCAAAAATCACTTGATTTCTTTTCCACTCTTAGTTTTCGAAAATCAATTAGTATTTTTCAAAATGTTTTTAAAATCCTTTTAATTTATTTTCAAAAATTTCTTCCCCTCTTTTCACATCCTTCTATTTATAGACTAACACTCATCCTTAATGCACAATTCGAACTCCATCTTTCTTGATAAAGTTTGAATTTTCTACCTCTTCCTTCCATTTTTCTTTTCCTCTGACACCTCAAGGAATCTCTATACTGTGACATAGAGGATTCCATATTTGCTTGTTCTCTTCTCTTTCATATGAGCAGGAGCAAAGACAAAAGCATTCTTGTTGAGGCTGACCCTGAACCTGAAAGGACCTTGAAGCGAAAACTAAGAGAAGCTAAGGCACAACTCTCTGTAGAGGACCTAACAGAAATCTTCAAACAAGAAGAAGACATGGCAGCCGAAAACAACAACAATGCCAACAATGCAAGGAAAGTGCTGGGTGACTTTACTGCACCTACTCCCAACTTCTATGGGAGAAGCATCTCTATCCCTGCCATAATCCCTCTATGAAGCTTGGGAAAGATACAAACAATTAATCAGAAAGTGTCCTTCTGATATGCTTTCTGAATGGAGCATTATAGGTATTTTCTATGATGGTCTGTCTGAACTGTCCAAGATGTCTTTGGATAGCTCTGCTAGAGGCTCTCTTCATCTGAAGAAGACGCCTGCAGAAGCTCAAGAACTAATTGAAATGGTTGCAAATAACCAATTCATATACACTTCTGAAAGGAATCCTATGAACAATGGGATGAATCAGAAGAAAGGAGTTCTTGAGATTGATACTCTGAATGCCATATTAGCTCAGAACAAGTTATTGACTCATCAAGTTAATTTGATTTCTCAAAGTCTGTCTGGAATGCAAGCTACACCAGGCAGTACTAAGGACGCTTCATCTGAAGA
>NC_029781.3:80258539-80260606 GCF_000817695.3 Arachis duranensis | reverse complement strand
AGAAATCATCCAAATCTCTCATGGAAGGATCAACAGAGACCTCAACAAGGTTTCAATAATAATAATGGTGGAAGAAACAGGTTTAGCAATGGCAAGCCTTTTCCATCATGTTCTCAGCAACAGATAGAGAATTCTAAGCAGAACTACTCTGACTTAGCAACCATGGTCTCTGATCTAATCAAAACCACTCAAAGTTTCATGACTGAAACAAGGTCCTCCATTAGAAATTTGGAGGCACAAGTGGGTCAGCTGAGCAAGAAAATTAATGAACTCCCTCCTAGTACTCTTCCAAGCAATACAGAAGAAAATCCAAAAGGAGAGTGCAAGGCCATCAACATGGCCGAATTTGGAGAGGAGGGAGAGGCAGTGAACGCCACTGAGGAAAACCTCAATGGACGTCCACTGGCCTCCAATGAGTTCCCTAATGAGGAACCATGGGAATCTGAGGCTCCCACTGAGACCATAGAGATTCTATTGGATTTACTTCTGCCATTCATGAGCTCTGATGAGTATTCTTCCTCTGAAGAGGATGAAGATGTCACTGAAGAGCAAGTTGCCAAGTACCTTGGAGCAATCATGAAGCTAAATGACAATTTATTTGGTAATGAGACTTGGGAGAACGAACCTCCTTTGCTCACCAAAGAACTGGATGACTTGTCTAGGCAGAAATTACCTCAAAAGAGACAAGATCCTGGGAAGTTCTCAATACCTTGTACAGTAGGCACCATGACCTTCAAGAAGGCTCTGTGTGACCTAGGGTCAAGCATAAATCTCATGCCTCTCTCTGTAATGGAGAAGCTAGGGATCTTTGAGGTGCAAGCTGCAAAAATCTCACTAGAGACGGCAGACAATTCAAAAAAACAAGCTTATGGACTTGTAGAGGATGTTCTGGTAAAAGTTGAAGACCATTACATCCCTGCTGATTTCAAGGTCCTAGAGACTGGGAAGTGCATGGATGAATCCATCATCCTTGGCAGACCCCTCCTAGCCACAGCAAAGGTTGTGATTGATGTTGACAGAGGAGAATTGATCATTCAAGTGAATGAAGAATCCCTTGTGTTTAAGGCTCAAGGATATCCCTCTGTAACCATGGAGAGGAAGCATGAAGAGCTTCTCTCAAAACAGAGCCAAACAGAGTCCCCACAGTCAAACTCTAAGTTTGGTGTTGGGAGGCCACAACCAACTTCTAAGTTTGGTGTTGAACCCCCACATTCAAACTCTAAGTTTGGTGTTGGGAGGTTCCAACATTGCTCTGAACATCTGTGAGGCTCCATGAGTGCCCACTGTCAAGCTACTAACACTAAAGAAGCGCTTGTTGGGAGGCAACCCAATGTTATATTTTATCTATTTTCCTTTGTTATTTTATGTTTTCTGTAGGTTAATGATCATGAGAAGTCACAAAATCAATTGAAAAAGCAAGAACAGAATGAAAAACAGAAAGAAAAATAGCACACCCTGGAGGAGAACTTGCTGGCGTTTAAACGCCAGTGAAGCTAGCAAATGGGCATTTAACGCCCAGTCTGGCACCATTCTGGGCGTTTAACACCAGAAAGGGGGCACCAGACTGGCATTAAACGCCAGGAAAGGGTAAGAAGTTGGCATTAAACGCCAGAAATGGGCACCAGCCCGGTGTTTAACGCCAGAATTGGCACAGAGAGCATTTTTGCTCGCCACATGGTGCAGGGATGACTTTTTCTTGACACCTCAGGATCTGTGGATCCCACAGGATCCCCACCTACCCCACCACTCTCTCTCTTCTTCACCCATTCACCAATCACCTCAACACCTCTTCCCCAAAAACCCTTCACCTATCAAATCCCATCTTTCTCTTCACCACTCACATCCATCCTTCATAAAACCCCACCTACCTAACCATTCAAATTCAAACCACTTTCCCTCCCAAACCCACCCTCACATAACCGAACCCTACCCCTCTCTCCACCCCTATATAAACCCATCTTCACTCCTTCATTTTCACACAACCTAAACACTACTTCTCCCCTTTGGCCGAACCACAAAGCCATCTCCATCTCCTTCATTTCTTCTTCTTCTACTCTCTTCTTTCTT
>NC_029781.3:80257427-80258310 GCF_000817695.3 Arachis duranensis | reverse complement strand
GAGTCATGGGAGATGGAGAGATTCATCTCAAGGGTGAATCAAGACCACTTCTATGAAGTTGTGGCCTTGAAGAAGGTGATCCCCGAGGTCCCTTTTAAACCCAAAAAGAGTGAATATCCGGAGATCCGACATGAGATCCGAAGAAGAGGTCGGGAAGTTCTTACCAACCCCATTCAACAAGTCAGAATCTTAATGGTTCAAGAGTTCTATGCCAATGCATGGATCACCAAGAACCATGATCAAAGTGTGAACCCGGACCCAAAGAATTGGTTTACAATGGTTCGGGGGAAATACTTGGATTTTAGTCCGAAAAATGTAAGGTTGGCATTCAACTTGCCCATGATGCAAGGAGATGAACACCCTTACACTAGAAGGGTCAACTTTGATCAAAGGTTGGACCAAGTCCTCATAGACATCTGTGAAGAGGGCACTCAATGGAAGAGAGATTCAAGAGGAAAGCCGGTTCAACTGAGAAGGCATGACCTCAAGCCCATGGCTAGAGGATGGTTGGAGTTTATCCAACGCTCAATCATTCCCACTAGCAACCGGTCCGAAGTTACTATAGACCGGGCCATCATGATTCATAGCATCATGATTGGAGAGGAAGTAGAAGTTCATGAGGTTATAGCCCAAGAACTCTATAAGGTGGCAGACAAGTCCTCTACCTTGGCAAGGTTAGCCTTTCCTCATCTCATTTGTCACCTCTGTTATTCAGTTGGAGTTGACATAGAGGGAGACACCCTCATTGATGAGGACAAGCCAATCACTAAGAAAAGGATGGAGCAAACAAGAGACCCCTCTCATCATGAAATCCCTGAGATGCCTCAAGGGATGCACTTTCCTCCACAAAACTATTGGGAGCAAATCAATACCTCCCTAGGGA
>NC_029781.3:80256735-80257057 GCF_000817695.3 Arachis duranensis | reverse complement strand
AAAAGAGAAGAATTGCATGAATTTTAAATTTTATAACAGATTAATTATTTTGATGTGGTGGCAATACTTTTGATTTCTGAATGTATTCTTAAATAGTGCATATGTCTTTTGAATTTGTTGTTCATGAATGTTGGCTCTTGAAAGAATGATGAAAAAGGAGACATGTTATTGAGGATCTGAAAAATCATAAAAATGATTCTTGAAGCAAAAAAAAGCAGTGAATACAAAAAAAAGAGAGAAAAACGAAAAAAAAGGAGAGAAAAAGAAAAGAAAAAAAAAGAAAGAAAAAGAAAGAAATAAAGTTGTGATCCAAGGCAAAAAG
>NC_029781.3:80237432-80256640 GCF_000817695.3 Arachis duranensis | reverse complement strand
TGTGGCATGTATGTATCCGGTGGTAATACTGGAAGACAGAGTGCTTTGGGCCACGGCCAAGACTCATAAAGTAGCTGTGTTCAAGAATCATCATACTTAGCTAGGAGAATCAATAACACTATCTGGATTCTGAGTTCCTATAGAAGCCAATCATTCTGAATTTCAAAGGATAGAGTGAGATGCCAAAACTATTCAGAGGCAAAAAGCTAAAGCCCCGCTCATCTAATTAATACTGATCTTCATAGATGTTTTTGGAGTTCATTGCATATTCTCTTCTTTTTATCTTATTTGATTTTCAGTTGCTTGAGGACAAGCAACAATTTAATTTTGGTGTTGTGATGAGCGGATAATTTGTACGCTTTTTGGCATTATTTTTAGTATGTTTTTAGTATGTTTTAGTTAGTTTTTAGTATATTTTTATTAGTCTTTAGTTAAAATTCACTTTTTTGGACTTTATTATGAGTTTGTGTGTTTTTCTGTGATTTCAGGTATTTTCTGGCTGAAATTAAGGGACCTGAGCAAAAATCTGATTCAGATAGGGGTGTCCGCGGATCGGATCGGATCGGATATGGCCAAAAATTCTATCCGATCCGCATTAAAATCATCGGATCGGATTGGATCCAATATCCGCAGGTTTCTATGAAGCACGTACACTTTGTTTAATTGCCGTGTCGACATGTCGGACACATTTTGAACACGACACACAGAGACACTCGTCCGACAAGCGTTTCTCCCGTGTCTAAACGTGTCTTGTCCAAAAAAACAAAAAAATCAGCCGGACACGGCCCAGACACAGACGGACACGACCCAATAACATTTTGGAAAGTTCTCCTCAGTTTTACGGGTTTTACCCTTTTACTTTAACAAAAGTTAAAAACCTAACTTTCCAGCTCCACCACCAAACCCATCTCTGGCTCAATGGCTTCTCACCCACTCACCTTCTCCTCACTGCCAGTCTACCGCCACCTCCATTCATTGCCGCCACCTCTGATCGTCACCGTCGTGGATCTTCGTCATCCCTCTCCACACCCACTCACTCTTAATCTCAGCATCTCCTTTTCACTGCCGCCACTTCTGCGGTGCTTATCATCATTGTTCGCTGCCTTTCATTGCTTCTCCAACCACTACTTGTTGTTGTCATTGCTCCAGTTCTCACTATCGTGTTCACCACCTCCCCAGTCGCCACTTCTACTGTGACCGTTGCCCTGCTCTTGTGCTCTTCCACCGTGCTCTTCTGCATCTTCCATTTCAAGTAAGGGAGAATGTTTACTTTTTCATCAATAAATTTCTGGTTCTGTATTTCTATTTTGCTCTGGCCTCTATGCTTCTCTTTGGTTCTTATTTGTTTTGTTAGTTTTGTGCTTCCATTTGATTATGGATTTCTATTTTGTTCTGTGCATCTCCTTAGTTTGGTTTTGCTTTGTTTTGTGCTTCTGGAATTAGGCATTGTTAGAAACTTCTTTCAGAATTTTTTACTGGCTGCTATGAGAAGATTAGAAACTAGAAAGTAATATAAAGACACAGAAGAAAGACAAGAGGAGAAAAACTGGATTGATTGTTAATGTGTTTTTTAGCATATATAATAAGAAAATTGGTCTGAAACATGTTCCAGTTCTACCATTTCCAGCACAGGGGCATGCGAACCCTTTAATGCATTTATCACACAAACTAGTTCAACATGGCTGCAAAGTTACCTTTGTGAACACTGAGTTCAACCACAAGAGAGTTCTTAATGCAATGAACGGTAAAATTACTCTTGATGGTTCAGAAGTGAAGCTAGTCTAAGGGTGCGTTGAACATTTTCACTGAGAGGATGGGAGGTAGCCACTGACAACGGTGAAACCCTACATACAGCTTGCCATGGAAAGGAGTAAGAAGGATTGGATGAAGACAGTAGGAAAGCAGAGAGACGGAAGGGACAAAGCATCTCCATTCGCTTATCTGAAATTCTCACCAATGAATTACATAAGTATCTCTATCTTTATGCTTTATTCATATATCATCCATAACCTTTTGAATCTGCCTGACTAAGATTTACAAGGTGACCATAGCTTGCTTCATACCAACAATCTCCGTGGGATCGACCCTTACTCGCGTAAGGTTTATTACTTGGACGACCCAGTGCACTTGCTGGTTAGTTGTGCGAAGTTGTGATAAAGAGTTGAGATTACAATTGTGCGTACCATGTTGATGGCGCCATTGATGATCACAATTTCGTGCACCATATCACCTGATCCTGAGGAGAGAGTTAGTTTCCCTCCCTTAGGTCGGGTAAAACGTCCTTTTTTCTATGCCTATGACTACTTCTTTACCCAGTTAGGTATTACCCTTCCTTTTACTGAATTCGAGAATGAGGTTTTGGGGAACTATAATGTGGCCCCGTCGCAGCTTCACCAGAATTCTTGGGCCTTTATGAAGATCTTCTAGCTGTTGTGTCAGGAGCTGGGTATCCGATCTACTTTACACCTTTTCCTTTTCTTATTCGTGCTAACCAAACCGGGGGTGGCCAATAAGAAGGCTTCTTAGATTTCCTTTTGGGCTACCGAAGGGAGAAAAGTGTTTTCTATGTTTGATAACTCTTTTTGGAACTTTAAGAATTTTTATTTTAAAGTCCGAGCTGTTGAGGATGTTCACCCCTTCTTTCTGAATGAAAACAATGAGCCGACTTTCCCTTTATGGTGGCAAAAGGATCCAGTAGTTCTTAAGTATCCCTGGGAGAGTTTAGATAAAGTAGAGAGGGCTTTTGTGGGTGTTTTAGAGGAGCATTAGGGGGAGCCTCCTCACCTGGACACGAAGATATTTTTAGGAGATCCTTCCCTCCTCCGTTCTGAACTAGGTAGCATCCGACCTCTTTTTTCATAGAAAGTTTTTATTTGTGATCTTGTCCTTTTCTGCTATGTAACTGTTTTCCTAGCTTCCTTTCAGAGATGGTGTTGGCTTCAGACTCGATGAAAATATTTCGCAAAGTAAAAAAGGTGGTGGCTACCCAGAATTTGTCGAGGAAGACGTCGGGGGAGGGTTCTTTGCAACAACTGACTCCAAAGAAGCCGACATCTGATTCTTAGGGTCCGAGGAAGATTTTCCCAACCCCTCAAGTTCGGAGAGCTTCTTCTGATCCACCCTAGATGACCTCTGGTGCTGCCTCCTCCCCTACTTCTGTCGGTCCTCCTCCCAAGAAGCCAAGGACTGTTGGTCCTTACGATTTGGATGATAAGGAATTTGATGGTGTGGCTTTTGCCACAGAGCTTATTGCCCCTTATGGCAAGGTTCCTCTTGACGATGTGTCGATCCTTCATCATCTTGATTTTATATCAAGCAATAGTGTTCGGATAGCAAATCTCAGTGTGGCCTTGTCCCGGGTTGTCAGGGAGTCTCCTATTCGTGCTACTAAGGCCTTTTTGGAGGATGCCAAGGCTGATTATGATAGGATTAAGGTTTTGAAGGATGAGTTTGAGGCCAGGGCTGTTAAGTTGGAGTTTGATGTAGAGAAAGAGAAGGCTCGAGCTACTGCTGTGGAGGTGGCTGCCAATCTGGCCGAGGAGATGGCCAAGAAAGCCAAGAAGAGTTATACCCGCATATATGGTGAGCTCTTGGAAACCAGAGAGAGGCTTCAATCTGCTTATGATGATTACACTGAACTCCAGGGCCATATGGTGGGTGGAATGACTGTTATGTATGAAAATCTGAAGGCCCAGGTCCAGGTTCTTGCTCCTGATGCCGATCTTACTTTATTCAGTGTGGATAATATTGTTGAGAATGGTAAGATCATTTCTGCTCCTGAAGTTGATGAGATTTCCATGCTTGATCCTCCTGCCAAGTCTTCTTCGGCCCTTTCTATCGAGGCACCCCGACCTGAGCCTGAGCCCGAGGTCGAGATCTTGGTCGGTCCAGACGAGGTGGTTGGTGCCACGCCGATCTCAATGCACCCTTCTTCTTCTCATAATGCAGCAGCTGAAGTTACTTTGGGTCCTTTGTGATATTCTCTTATTTCTTTTTATCATGAACTGTTATGGTCCGACCTGTGGACCTTTTTAAACTTTGGTTTTGTAACTTTATTTTGGTAGTTCCTTGACACTCCTCAGTTGTCTCTCGACAACTTTCGTTTTTTTAATTAAAACACTTTCTAGCTCCTGGGTTGCCATTGGGCAGCCCTTGAGCTCTTAATGTTTTAATTTTTGCATGTACAACTGCTAGTTTTGGTGATAGTGCCCCTTTGTGTGTCCTCATGCCCTTGGTGTAGTGTTCGTCTTAGAAACTTCTACTTTTGTTATCCTTGTCTTGGCTATGTTGGCGACATCATCCTTCATAACTTACTATTCGAGCTTTTGATAGTCAAATTCCAACAACTTTTTATAGTTTATTTGGACGACTTCTTAGCTCCGCCATGAGGTCGTGTTGTGGCTTTAAGTGGCGTCCCTTTTTAGGGCTCACACCTTTTAGCCGAGCACTTCAGGCCTAGGTTTTTCAATCCTTTTGGCTTTTCTTGAGGTAATCTTTTTGACACTCTTCTAGTTGCTTCATAGCAACTTTTATTTTTAAAAACACTTTGAATCCTTGCGTTACCGCTTAGGCTGCCTCTGAGCCTTTAATGTTTTAATCTTCGATTTGTTTGAATGATGCCTCGATTTGTGTTTTGGAGGTTGTTCTTTCAACCCTTATATAGTCTTGGTGACATGGTCCTTCTTTATGCCCTAGGATGTGGCTTTTTGGTGGGCTATTTTGGCTATGTCGCCCTTGTGATTTGCCGTCCCGGCTTTCTAGTGGAGTTCCAAATAACTTTTCTTAGGTAGTATTCTCATGTGGAACCTTTTCTTTCTAGTTTATTTGGACGACTTCTTAGCTCCGTCTTGAGGTCGTGCTTTCGCTTTTTAAGTAGTGTCTCTTTTTAAGACTTGTACCCTTTAGCTAAGCACCTTGAGCCTAGGTTTTTCAACCTTTTTAGCCTTTGTATGGTTTTTGTTCCCTTTTTAGTAATCCTTTCATTGGTTTGACTTCTCTGTTGGGCCTTCTTAAGTTATTTTTAGTAATCCCATTTTTACACCGACCTCGTCAGGTCGCTTTATACGGGTTATTTTTTATAACTTCTTGCATTAACTCGAGCTTTATCACTTCACCTTGCTGACCTCTCTTGGTCGGGCGATGAATTTTGCGTTTATGAGTGTAAATTAATGCGTCTTGGTAGGAAATGTTTTTTAGGGAATCTTAAAATTTTATTCAAGTAATAAGATAAAAAAATAAATAAGAATGAGTACATGCGGGTGCTTACCCTTCTAGTTCGGGCAGCTTTCAGATCATGGCCTGGCGCCTCATTAAGAAAGATGATTCCCCGGTGGTGGAGTGTGGCATTATCCAGTATGCCCATAGGACTTGTGGGAGCTCTTCAGCCCAAGATCCTTTTGCGTCCTGTAGTCTCTGTTTTAACCTGACCAATATGACTTTGTTGGTGGCTTCCGGCTGTCTGTTGGCTTGTGGGTGTTCTACGGAGGTGAACTGGTGCTTGATTTTCAGATCAGCTACCAAGTTCCTGAAGCCTGTGTCGGTGAACTGAGTGCCATTGTCTATGGTAATGGAGCATGGGACCCCAAACCTTATGCTAATATTTCTGTATAGAAACTTTCGACTTCTTTGAGCGGTGGCAGCGGCTAATGGCTCTACTTCAATCTATTTTATGAAGTAGTCTCTTCCTACAATAAGGAACTTGACTTGTCCTGATCCCTAGGGGAATGGTTCGAGGAGGTCGAGTCCCCACTTTGCGAATGGCAAGGGTAAAGTGACACAGATGAGTTCTTCGGGTAGTGCTATATGGAAGTTGGCGTGCTTCTGGCATTGGGGGCATGTCTTGACAAACTCTATTGCTTCCTTTTGTAAGGTCGACCAGTAAAAACTAGCTCGGAGTACCTTTTTGGAAAGAGCTCGTGCCCCGAGGTGGTTATTGCACATGCCATCGTGAACTTCTTTCAGGACCTCCCTTGTAGCGGAGGTCGGGACGCATTTGAGGAGAGGGTGTTGAGATCCCTCTCTTATATAGGATGTCATCTACCATGGTATAGTACTGTGCTTCCCTTATGAGCCTTTTTGCTTCCTTCTTGTCTACGGGAAGTGTTTCAGATATTAGGTAGTTAATAATGGGAGTTATCCACCCTTGGTCTTGGTCTTAGTCCAATATGTTTAGGACCTTCTGGTCCTCCAAAGTTGATGGATTCTGTAGTGTTTACTGAATGAGGCTGCTATTGTTGCCCCCTGGTTTGGTGCTGGCCAGTTTTGAAAGTGCATCAGCTCGGGCATTTTGTACCCGAGGTATATGTCGGACCTCATATCCCATGAATTTTCCTAGCTAATCCCTGGTTTTGTCTAGGTATTTCTTCATGGTATAATCATTGGCTTGGTAGCTCCCTTCTATCTGCGAGGTAACTATCTAGGAGTCGCTGAAAATGGTAAGCTTTTGAGTTCTGACTTCCCTAGCCAGCTTCAAGCCTGCCAGTAGGGCTTTGTACTCGGCTTGATTATTTGAGGCAGGAAACTCAAATTTTAAGGAAAGCTCGAGTTGAGTTCCCTAATTATTTTCTAGGATTACTCTGACTCTGCTTCCGGCTTTATTTGATGAACCGTCAACGTAGAGGTTCCAACTAGTGATGGTGTCTGGGGTGTCGGTGTATTCTGCAATGAAGTCGGCCAGGTATTGAGACTTGATGGCTTTCCGAGCTTCATACTTAAGGTCAAATTCAGATAACTCGACTGCCCATTGTCGGATTCTTCTAGCTAAGTTTATTTTCTGTAGAATACTTTTTATGGGTTGGTTGGTTCGCACTCTTATTGTGTGGGCCTGAAAGTATGGTCGGAGTCATCGGGAAGTGAGTATAAGGGCATAGACGAACTTCTCTATCCTTTGGTAGTTTAGTTCAGCCCCTTGTAGAGCCTTACTGATAAAGTAGATGAGTTGTTGCCCTTTTTTGTCATCTCTGACTAGGGCTGAGGCTATTGCCCGACTTCCCACAGCAATGTATAGGGTCAGTTCTTCTCCTTGTCGGGGTCGGGTAAGGATGGGTGGTTGCCCCGGGAATGTCTTGAAGTCTTGGAAGGATTTTTCACATTCTGGGGTCCATTCAAACCTCTTTTCTTTCCTTAGTGTTGCAGAGAAAGGGAGAGATCTCAAGGCCAACCAACTAGAAATCTAGATAGGGCTGCTAGTATTCCATTTAGCTGTTGTACCTCTTTGAGACAGGTCGGGCTTTTCATGCTGAGTATGGCCTGGCATTTATCTAGGTTTGCTTCAATCCCTCTCTAGGTGAGCATGAAGCCCAATAATTTGCCAGCTTCTACCGCGAAAGTGTATTTTGCGGGATTAAGTCTCATACCATGCTTTCTTATGGTGTCGAACACTTTGGCAAGATCGGATAATAACGTTTCCTCTCTTTGTGTCTTTACTAACATGTCGTCGACATAAACCTCCATCAGCTTTCCGATGTGATTGGCGAAAACTTTATTTATCAACCTCTGATACGTAGCCCCTGCATTCTTGAGTCCAAAGGACATGACTATGTAGTAGTAATTTGCCCTTGGGGTTAAGAACGAGGTTTTTTCTTGGTCGGGCTGATACATTGGAATTTGGTTATACCCCGAATAAATGTCCATAAAGGAAAGGTACTTGTATCCCGATGAGACGTCGACTAGTGTATCTATATTCAGGAGTGGGTAGGGATCTTTTGGGCAGGTTTTGTTGAGGTCGGTGTAATTAGTGCAAATTCGCCACTTTCCATTTGACTTTTTGACTAGTACGACATTGGCCAGCCATAATGGGTACTTTACCTCCCTTATGAACCCTGCCTCTAACAAGGCCTGTACCTGTTCCTCTACAGCTTGCGATCTCTCCGGGCCGAGCTTCCTACGTTTCTGTTGTACTGGCTGAGATCCATGATATATTGCCAGTTTATGGCACATTAGTCCGGGATTGATGCCGGGCATGTCCGCGACTGTTCATACCCTGGGTCGAGCTGTCCGACCCGGGATGATTAGTAACGAGACGACCGACCTCTTCTCAAAGAGCTCGGCCAAAATGCCAGGAAAGCCTGATAAAGGGCCAAAATAGAGGAACACGACCCAAATCCAAAGGCAGCCCAAGCCTATAGAGATAAGGGTGGTTCCCATGAAGATAAGATAAGATAAGATAACTAACTTATCTTATCTGAAAAGGTCACTCTACATCATTATAAATACACTGGAGCACCCATGTATAACTCATACTCTGATTCTATTAAAAACCTGCTTAATACCCTTGCTAACTTAAGCATCGAAATCCCTTGCAGGTACCACCACCCTCCGGTGACGAAGGATCAGCACGACCCTCCAGTCCAATAAGTCGGACACGGCGGCTCTGGCCACCACCATCAAGTCGGACACACAGTGCCAACCAGTATAGAAGATCTCATCCGAGATCGACCTACAATTTCAGGTAACCCTCAGAACATTGGCGCTGTTGCCGGGGAACCTGGAAGTTATCCCATCACCATGGTGGACGACCATGACAAGGACCACGATTCTGGTCTAGAAGACAGAACGCCACACAAAAATGTGGACACTACACAAAAAGATACCCCACAACCTAACGAAGACAAAAATTTACCAAACTCGGGAGCCCTTGAAACGCTTCAAGATCGTTTAAAACAACTCGAGAAAGAAGCCCAACATCAGCGAGAAGCTGGGAAGGACCTACAAAGGGAGATAAGGCAACGCGGGGAATTAGCAGACAAACTCCTAAAATTCGAAGCCGATCTCAAAACCAAAGCAACTCGTTCCACCTACGAGGACAGCTCCCACAAGGATCAAGATCTATTCACCAAAGAGATCATGAAGACTAAAATCCCAAAAGACTTTAAACTCCGGGATAGGGTCTTATACGATGGCACGGCAGATCCCAGCCACCACCTCAGTAATTTCAAAAGTCGAATGTACCTCACTGACGCCTCAGACACAGTTCGCTGCAAAGCCTTCCCGACTACCTTAACAAAAACAGCGATTAAGTGGTTCGACAATCTACCCCCATGTCTATCTCAAGCTTCGACAACCTAGCCAACAAGTTTCTAGCCAGATTCTCTATCTAAAAAGACAAAACCAAGCATGCCCCAAGTCTATTAGGAATCAAACAAGGAGATCGAGAAAGTCTCCACAGCTACATGGAAAGATTCAACAAGGCATGTCTAGACATACAAAGTCTGCCCACAGAAGCGGCCATCAAGGGCTTCATCAATGGCCTACGAGAAGGGTCTTTTAACCAATCCATATCAAAAAATCATCCCACATCTCTAAATAAGGTACAAGAATGAGCCGAGAAGTATATCAACATGGAGGAAAACGTCCGACTAGGAGAGAGCTCAAAATCCGGATTCTCCTACTCCTCCCGAGATAAGGACAAAGAATCCAAGAAAAAAGAAGATCGACATGGGAAAAAGATAAAAAATACCATAATTATACCCCCTTCAGGTATCCCATGTGGATGTCTACAGAGAAGTATGCCATACTGAAAAGATACCTCCAGCTCGACCACTCAAAAGCAAAAAAGGAGGAGGAAACCGGGCAGAGTATTGCGAATATCATCGAATCTACGGACATTCCACCAACGAATGTTTTGATTTAAAAAACATCATAGAAAAACTAGTAAGAGAAGTAAAATTAGATCGGTATTTAGCAAGTTGAGCAGATGATCCCAGAAAAAGAAGAAGGGATGAAGATACCGGATAGGCAGAACGACCACCCCGTACACCCGAAAGACACGTCCACATGATACATGGAGGGTTTGCGGGAGGCGAGATCTCCAAATCATCTCACAAAAGATATCTCAAAGAAGTATATCATGTTGAGGGAAGAGAGGAAACACCCGATATCCCCACAATTATTTTTACCAAAGAGGACGCATCCGGCATCATCCCAGGACACGACGATCCTATGGTCATCACTATCGTATTAGCAAACGCAAATCTCCATTGCACACTGATAGACCAAGGAAGCTCCGCCAGCATATTATTCAAAACTGCCTTCGACAAACTTGGCCTAGAAGAAAAAGAACTCAGAGCATATCCGAACAACCTATTCGGACTAGGAGATACCCCAGTTCAACCACTTAGATACATTTCACTACACACGACCTTTGGAAAAGGAAACCAGTCAAGAACACTCAAAATAGACTACATTGTGGTCGACGTAAGCTCAGCCTACAATGCCTTAATAGGTCGGACAACATTAAATCAGCTCGGCGCAGTAGTCTCAACTCTACATCTATGCATGAAGTTTCCAACTACAGAAGGAATAGCTACAATAAAAGCAGACCAGAAGACGGTGCATCGCTGTTACAACAAAAGTTTAAACCTCAGAGGTAGAGGAGAAGAATTTCACACAATTGAACTCGTTGGAGCTCAGAGGCGGGAAGAACTCTACCCATAACCTGAAGGTGAAATAGAAAAAGTTCAGATCGTAGATATCCCGGACCAAACAACCAATATTGGTATAATCCTAAAATGAGACATAAATGAATCACTCGTACAATTCTTACGAGATAACGTCGACCTCTTTGCATGGAAGGCTGCAGACATACCTGGCATAGACCCCAAGTTAATGTGCCACAAGCTAGCAGTTTACCCCAGATCTCGGCCAGTACAACAAAAACGTAGAAAGCTCGGGCCAGAATGATCCCAAGCTGTGGAAGAACAGGTACAAGCTCTACTGGAGGCAGGATTCATAAGAGAAGTCACGTACCCACTATGGCTAGCTAACGTCGTCTTGGTAAAAAAATTGAATGGGAAGTGGCAGATGTGCACCGACTACACTGATCTCACAAAGCCTACCAAAAGATCCGTATCTGCTCCCAAGTATCGACGCTTTGGTAGATGCCTCCTCCGGATATAAATACCTCTCATTTATGACGCATATTCTGGATACAATCAAATCTCGATGTATCCACACGACCAAGAAAAAACCTCGTTCTTAACCCCAAAAGAAAACTACTGCTATATCGTCATGCCTTTTGGATTAAAGAACGCAGGAGCTACTTATCAGAGGTTAATGAATAAGGTCTTTTCGAATCACATCAGAAAAATCATGGAAGCATATGTGGACGACACATTAATAAAAACACACAGTAGAGAGACGTTACTGTCCGACCTCACCTAAGTATTCAACACTATAAGAAGGCATGGCATGCGACTTAATCCTACAAAATGCACCTTCGCAGTAGAAGCTGGCAAATTCTTGGGTTTTATGCTCACACAAAGAGGAATCGAGGCAAATCCGGATAAATGCCGGGCCATACTCGATATGAAGAGCCTGGCTTGTGTCAAAGAAGTACAACAACTCAATGGAAGGTTGGCAGCCTTGTTCAGATTTCTAGCGGGATCAGCAATAAGATCTCTCCCCTTCTATGCCACTCTAAAGAACAGAAAGAGGTTTGAATGGACAACGGAGTACGAGCAGGCATTCCAAGACTTCAAAAGATTCCTGAGACAGCCACCTATCCTAACTCGGCCTCGGGAAAGAGAACCACTTATATTATATCTCGCAGTAGGATGTCGGGCAGTAGCCTCAACATTAGTGTGAGAAGATGACAGTGGACAACAACCTGTGTACTTCATCAGCAAAGCATTACAAGGATCCGAGCTGAACTACCAAAAAATAGAAAAATTTACCTATGCTCCTATATTAACATCTCGACGACTTCATCCATATTTCCACGCTCACACCATTAGGGTTCGGACCAACCAACCCATGAAAGGAATTTTGCAAAAAACAGATTTAGCAGGCAGAATCTTGCAATGGGCAGTCGAGTTGTCTGAATTCGACCTTCAATACGAAGCTCAGACAGCCATCAAATCATAATATCTAGCTGACTTCATTGCAGAATTTACAGACATCCTAAAAATCCCTACAGAATGGAATCTCTACGTAGACGGTTCCTCGAATAAAATAGGAAGCGGCGTAGGTGTGATAATTGAAAGCGACCAAGGAACCCAAATCAAATTTTCCCTCAAATTCGGGTTCCCTACTTCAAACAACCAAACAGAATATGAAGCGGTACTAGCTGGTTTGAAGCTGGCCAAGGAGGTTAGAGCCCAAAAGCTTATCATCTTTAGCGACTCATAAGTTGTCACTTCACAAATAATAGGGAGCTACCAAGCCAAAGATCCCACCATGAAAAAATACTTGGACAAAACCAGGGAACAGCTCGGACAACTCGGGGAATATGAGGTTCGCCACATACCCCGAGAACAGAATGCCCAAGCTGATGCACTCTCAAAACTAGCCAGCACCAAACTAGGAGGCAACAATAGAAGCCTCATCCAAGAAATGCTACAAAACCCGTCAATCTCGGAAGAAGAAAAAATCCTAGCCATCACAGGTCAGGATCAAGGATGGTGACCCCCATAATTAACTACCTCAAAAGAGAAATGCTCCCACAGATGAAAAGGAGGCAAAGAGGTTGAAATGGGAGGAACAATACTACACTATCATAAACAATACTCTATACAAAAGAGGGATCTCAATACCATTGTTAAAATGTGTGCCGACTTCCAACACAAAGGAAGTTTTAGAAGAAGTACATAACGGCATCCGTGGCAACCATCTTGGAGCACAGGCTCTTACCAAAAAGGTACTCCGGGCCGGATTCTATTGGCCGACTCTACAAAAAGAAGCAACAGAATTCGTAAAAACATGTCCACCATGCCAGAAACATGCCAACTTTCACATCGCCCCACCAGAGGAGCTTATTAGCGTAACCTCACCCTGGCCATTCACAAAATGGGGACTCGACCTTTTCGGTCCTTTCCCTCAAGGATCCGGACAAGTCAAATTTCTCATCGTAGGGTAGACTATTTTACAAAATGGATTGAGGCAAAACCCCTAGCTAACGCCACCGCTCAAAGAAGCCAGAAATTCCTATATAGAAACATTGTCACAAGGTTTGGGGTTTCATACTCCATTACCATAGACAATGGTACTCAATTCACAGATACAGGCTTCAGAAAATTGGTGGCCAATTTGAACATAAAATACCAATTCACGTCTGTAGAACACCCTCAGGCCAATGGACAAGCAGAAGCTGCCAACAAAGTCATATTGGCAAGGCTAAAACGAAGATTACAAGATGCCAAGGGAGCCTGGGCCGAAGAGCTCCAGAAAGTCCTACGGGCATATCGAACAATGCCACATTCCACCACAAAGAAATCCCTTTTCAGATTAGCTTACTGATGAGCGGATAATTTATACGCTTTTTGGCATTATTTTTAGTATGTTTTTAGTATGTTTTAATTAGTTTTTATTATATTTTTATTAGTTTCTATTTAAAATTCACTTTTCTGGGCTTTACTATGAGTTTGTGCATTTTTCTGTGATTTCAGGTATTTTCTGGCTGAAATTGAGGGACTTGAGCAAAAATCTGATTCAAAGGCTGAAAAGGATTGCAGATGCTGTTGGATTATGACCTCCCTGCACTCGAAGCGAATTTTCTGGAGCTACAGAAGCTCAATTGGCGCGTTTTCAATTGCGTTGGAAAGTAGACATCCTGGGCTTTCCAGAAATATATAATAGTCCATACTTTTCCGGAGAATTGTTGGCCCAAACCGGCGTTTCAAATCAGCTTTAGAATTCCCAGCGTTAAACGCCGGAACTGGCACAAAAATGGGAGTTAAACGCCCAAACTGGCACAAAAGCTGGCGTTTAACTCCAGGAAAAGTCTCTATACATGAAAGCTTCAATGCTCAGCCTAAGCACACACCAAGTGGACCCCGGAAGTGAATTTTTACATCATTTACTCATTCTTGTAAACCCTAGGTCACTAGTTCACCATAAATAGGACTTTTTGCTATTGTATCTATACCTCATGACACTTTACACATTTCATATTGTATCTTCTACGGCATGAGTCTCTAAACCCCATGGTTGGGGGTGAGGAGCTCTGCTGTGTCTTGATGAATTAATGCAATTACTACTGTTTTTAATTCAATCACGCTTGCTTCTATTCTAAGATACAACTTGTTCTTCAACCTGATGAATGTGATGATCTGTGACACTCATCACTATTCTCACCTATGAACGTGTGCCTGACAACCACCTCCGTTCTACCTTCGATTGAGTGTATATCTCTTGGATTTCTTAATCAGAATCTTCGTGGTATAAGCTAGAATCCATTGGCGGCCATTCTTGAGAATTCGGAAGGTCTAAACCTTGTCTGTGGTATTCTGAGTAGGATTCAGGGATTGAATGACTATGACGAGCTTCAAACTCATGATTGTAGGGCGTTAGTGACAGACGCAAAAGAATCACTGGATTCTATTCCGACATGATCGAGAACCGACAGATGAATAGCCGTGCTGTGACAGAGCGCATTGAACATTTTCACTAAGAGGACGGGAGGTAGCCATTGACAATGGTGAAACCTAATATACAGCTTGCCATGGAAGGAGCCTTGCGTGCTTAAAGAAGAAGACAGTAGGAAAGCAGAGATTCAGAAGATAGAGCATCTCCAAAACCTCAACCTGTTTTCCATTACTGCAAAACAATTATTTATTTCATGTTCTTTAACTTTTTACAATTAAATCTGAGAATTATTGATATCCTGACTAAGAGTTACAAGATAACCATAGCTTGCTTCAAACCGACAATCTCTGTGGGATCGACCCTTACTCATGTAAGGTATTACTTGGACGACCTAGTGCACTTGCTGGTTAGTTGTGCGGAATTGCAAAAGTGTGATTGTGATTTCGTGCACCACTTACGGGATGGATGCAATAATCCCAGAAGTGGTCGAAAAAGGGTCGCCCAGAGTGATCCATTATAGCGAAGAGGCCTGACGTTAGGATTTTTGCTAGTAAAGAATTTTATAAAAAATATAGTCGCGTTATGAGTATAGATTCTAAACCAACAGAAAATCCCTTCGTACAAACGTTTTGGTTGTCACAAGTAACAAACCCCTTTAAAATTGATAACCGAGTATTTAAACCTCGGGTCGTCTTCTCAAAGAATTGCAGGGAGGTATGTTCTTATTATTGGTTATGCAAAGGTATATTTTGGGGTTTTAAAAAAGGGTTGAACAAGTAATTTAATTGACAAGAAAAGTAAATAAATGACTATAAAATAAACTCTTGGCAAGATTTGAGAAATTTGAAGCCCTATCCTAGTTATCCTTATCAGGTGTGATGAGAATTGGGTTTTAATCCCACTTAGTTAACCTTTACTAAAGCAAAGGAAAGTCAAGTGGACTAATTAGTTTGATCCTCAAGTCCTAGTCAATCCCTGTGTGAAGATTAGCTTTATAATTATCTAGATCAATTAGAATCTGCCAATTTCAACCACTGCTGAGTTTTACAACTCAAGAGTTACCAATTAATCTACCAAAGCCAAAAGGGAATAAAATCTACTTGAATGAAAATAATTTGGATAGAGCCCAAGCATCAATAACATAAATTAGAGAAAACAATCATAAGTCTGAAATACCTCAAATTATATTAATTAAGAAAATCCTAACATGAAAAGTTCATAAGCCAAATTGGCAACATAAGTAATACAAGCATTAAAGCATCTGGAAGTAAAAGAGAAATATAAAGTAAAAGGAATATTGAACCTGATGAAGAGTCGAAATCCTAAATCCTTTAAGAGGAATCCTAATCTTAAATCCTAAGAGAGGGGAGAGAACCTCTCTCTCTAAAAACTACATCTAAAACCTAAGATTGAATTATGATCTGATATGAATTGATGTCTTGAGTCTCTGCATGTTCCCTGACTTTAATCTATGTTTCTAGGCCGAAAACTGGGTTGAAATGCGGCCCAGAATCTCTGCCAGCGACTTTTGTAATTATGCAGATCGGGCACGTCACGCATCCGCGTCGTCTACGCGATTGCGTCACTCAGCGTTTTTCGTACCACGCATGCGCGTCGTCCACGCATTCGCGTCGTTCGTGCAGCTTCCAATCCGCGCGATCGCGTCAGGCACGTGAACGCGTCACTCTGATTTCTTCCATTTTGCGCAGTTGCGTGAGCCATGCGACCGCGTGACTTCTCGCTGGTCATCTCCTCAATTCCTTGTGTTCCTTCCATTTTTGCACACTTCCTCTTCATTCTCTAAGCCATTCTTGCCCTATGAAGCCTGAAACACTTAACACACAGATCAAGGCATCGAATGGTAATAAGAGAGGATTAAGATTAGCTAAATTAAGACCAAAGAAGCATGTTTTCAATCATAGAACTAAACTACGAAGGAATTGTAAAATCATGCAAATCCTATGAATAAGTGGGTGAAAAGCTTGATAAAACCACTCAATTAAATACAATATAAACCATAAAATAGTGGTTTATCAACCTCCCCACACTTAATCATTAGCATGTCCTCATGCTAAGCTCAAGGAGACAAAATAAATGAGTAGAAAAAGGCAAGATTTATGTAATAAAACCTATGAATGTGAATGCAACTACATGCTAAAATGATTCTACCTACTTGGTGAAAAAAAGTAAATAAATCTTTCAAGAATAAATATGAGCTGGATTTCACTAATTCAAATCACAAAATAAAGCACAGATAACTTGCAAGAAGAAGATAGCTCATGAAAGCAGGGAACATAGAATTGAGCGCTGAACCCTTACTGGTAGTGTATATCATTCTAACTCTCAAGTGTCTAGGGTTAATTCTCTCAATTCTCTACTAATCTTGCTTTCTATAGCTTGCTCTTCATCTAACAATCAACAAAATTTAATGCACCAATACAGAAATCAAGAGGTCTTTTAAGGGTTGTAATGGGGTTAGGGTCAAGGTAGGATTGTATTTGGCCAAGTGGACTAAAATCTGAATCCTTAATTAACATAAACATTCCACCTAACTTAAGGCAATCCATTTAATTAAAAATACAAAATCTAACTTCCCATTAACTGTGTTTTTCACATATTCATGCATCCCAAATTTGAGTACAGTACATATGCATTGATACCAACACTTACTTTGGGGCATTTTTGTCCCCTTTTATTATTTACTTTTTTTTTCTTTTTTGCTTTTTTTTTAATTTTTCTTTTATTCTTCTCAATGCTTATGATTAAAGTATTGAATACAATAATATGTGCTCAACTATTATTTTGCACATTTTCACTAAAATATACAACACCCAATTACTCAAACCAAATATTTTCAAATCCAACTTCCCCACACTTAAATCATGAGCACGTTTACTAGTCTAAGCTAATCAAGGGTTCAAATTAAGGACATTATTTTTTTTCGCTTAGAGTTAGTAATGAGCTAAAGTAAAGAACAAATGGGTAAAATAGGCTCAAATTGGTGTGCAAAGGATAATGGAAGGGTAAGGCCATATGGGTATGTAAGCTTAGTGAAACAAGGCCTCAATCATATAAGTGCATGCATACATCAAACAGTGGAAATATAGAATTAAGCAAGACAAAGATTACAATTTTAGAGAGAAAAACACACACCAAAAATAAAATATTGCTTGATAGAATGCAACCAATCAAATAGGCTCAAAATCTTACTGGTTTTGTGTATTCTTAGCTCTAAACCATGTTCCAAAATAATATTTCTTTACACAAGTTTTTCAAAAAGTTTTATTCAAATTAGTAAAATACTATAAAAGGTTTCTTGAAAAAGAGAATATTACTTCAACCAAGTGGTAAAATATGCACAAAATAAAACAGACATGCAATCAAACATGCAAATGCAACAATGAAAAACAAAAATTGGTGTTAAGAAGGGACTAACTAACCCGTGGAGATTGGTATCGACCTCCCCACACTTAAAGATTGCACCGTCCTCGGTGCATGCAATGATGTGCAGGTGGTGGGGTTGTGGTTCCTCAACCAGTGCTCGTTGTAGAGTCTTTCTGATGCCAGGGCATCTAGGCCAGTTTCACTGATCTTTTCTTTACTGTTTTAGGGTAGTTTCGTGTATTTTCCTAGTAAACAAGGCAAGTTTTGGGTGAAAATACACTTACACCTTCATTCAAGCAACTATTGTGAATTTTGCATGAATTCATGAGATTTTTTGCCAGAATTACATGATATTTTAATGATGCATAATCTCATGATTTTGGCTAGAGCTTTGATGCACTTTAATTGCTTGATTTCAGGACAAATAAAGTATGGAAGAATCACGTTAGCATTCACGTTAACTTAGTTAACGTGACTACTAACGTGGGATGGCAATTGGCTTGCAACGTTAATGAGAAAAGTGATCACCAATAATGCCTGCGAAGCCACTTCATAGCCTACGTTAAGAGACACGTTAACTTAGTTAACGTGGCTCTTAACGTAGAAGGAAAGGAGGACTCCACGTTAATGAGAAACGTGAACTCCAATAACGTTTCTCCTCAACGCTAGTAGTAAAAGTGAACACCACTAACGTTGGGAAACTAGGCAATGCCCCACGTTAAGAGTCATGTTAACTAAGTTAACGTGAACTCTAATGTGGACAAGGATCAACACTGCCAACGTTAGTGACACTCACTTTTGTCACTAACGTTGGATTATTTTTATTGCCTACGTTAACTCTCACATTAATATTGTTAACGTGAAAGTTAACGTGGAGTGGGGTTCAAAGAACCAGCATTAGTGACATTTACTTTTGTCACTAACGTTGGAAGATGGCTTCATTACTACGTTAAAAGCCACGTTAACTTAGTTAACGTGAGTTCTAACGTAGGGGATTAAGGCAATTAAAGCGTTAGGACAAAGGTGAGTGTCACTAACGCTCTCGAAGGTGATAGGTGCCCACGTTAAGAGCTACGTTAGCTAAGCTAACGTAAGACCTAACGTAGGAGGAAAAAGGCAAGCAACATTAATAGGAAAAGTGATTCCCATTAACGTTTGCGAAAAGGGGCACAAGCCAACGTTAATGGGAAAAGTGAGTCCCATTAACGTTGGCCAAGAATTGAGAAGGAATGTTAGAAGTCACGTTAAGACTTCTAACGTTGAGAATAACATGGGCATATAAGGGTGGAACGTTAGTGGAAAAGGTGAATGCCACTAATGTTCTCGCACCCAGAAATGTATTCCACGATTAATCTCACTAAATGCCCAAGCCTAATTCATATTTCTCTGCAAGCTGGGCCCACTAAAGATGAGGATTGCTTCAACTCAAGGTCCAAAGCCTACATCCAAGACTTGAAGAACTCACTAGAAGATCATGAAGAGTAGTATATATAGGAGTAGTTTTGAACGAGAGACGAACTTTT
>NC_029781.3:80231854-80237302 GCF_000817695.3 Arachis duranensis | reverse complement strand
TTGGGTTGGGATGGATATGTGACTATAATCCCCTCAATACTTGAATTGGGAAATGTATGTGGTATAATCAGTGACCATACTGCATCTCTTCACATGAGCAATTGACCAAGGAATTGGCTATTGATCAAGATTTGAGAGATTGGATTACCAAGGAATTGGGATTTAATCACTTAAGATTGCCAAGGAGATCAATGAATGCATTGATTGAGGAAGAGATGAGAATGAACTTGATCCGGAGAATTGCAACATCTCCTAAACCCAATGATCCCCCCATTTCTGATCTTACCCCTTCTCTTTAATTTCTGCCATTTACTTTTATGAGCATTACCCAATTCCCCATTTAAGATTCTGCACTTTAATTTCTGCTATTTACTTTCTAGTCATTTAAATTTCTACATCTCAATCTAAATTCTATTTAGCTCAACTAGCATATTTTTTTAACTAAAGTTGCTTGACCAATCAATCCTTGTGGGATTCGACCTCACTCTATAGTGAGTTTTACTTGACGATAATTCGGTATACTTGCCGAAGGAAAATTTGTTGAGAGACAAGTTTTCATGCATCACTTTCTCTTTACTCTTCCTGGTGGCCAGCCTGAAAAAGGGAGAAGAGACAAGGACATGAAGTTAAATGGATAGAGCAAGGGAGAGGTCTGTACTAGTAAGAATCATGCCAAAATAAAGAAGAATGTCGTTAACACATGGTCACGATTCCATGAAATTAGGACATCAATGGAAGCATAGCATGATAAATTGAGGCAATTGAATGCAAGATGTTTATTGGCATGCTGGCAAAGGCATGAGTAGCGTAAATCAAGCATTAAAAGCCTTAATGTATTATTAGTCGTAAGAAACTAACAATAACGTTTGTATTGACAATTATATTCAATTAATAAAATATTGGAAAGGGTTTTGTGAAAAGCAGGAATTAGAGTAGAAGGATAGAATAATTAAGAATGCACAATGCCATACGGGCTTTTTCACAAACACAAAGCATGCATATTAAATAAGGTATGGAAAGTATTAAATTGAACATGCAAGCACCCTTAAAAAAATAATATATAATTGTCAAGCAATTTCTTAACAGTTCACAAGCAAAATAATGACCCAAATAAATTTCTAACACCAATTGAAAGGAAAAAAGAAAGAAAAAGAAATGAAGGAAGAAAGAAATAAGAAGGAAAAGAAAAGATTTAGATTTGGGGAAGAAAAGATAAGATATTTGGATGATTTGGATAAGCTGTGCGGCACAGGTGACACGAACGCATGGGGCACGCGGTCGCGTGGGTCGCGCTTTGATGAAGTGACACTAACGCGTATGGCACGCGGACGCGTGACTCGATTTGTGCTAGTGGCACGAGTGCAGCCTCGCGTTCGCACAACTCTCTATTTAAATGCATTTTGCCAAAAATCTTGGTAACGCGGTCGCGTAGGGAACGCGATCGCATGGTTGACCTTTTTCGGAAAAACGACGCGGACGCGTGGAGCACGCACACGCATGGTAGGGCTTGTGCTTCTAGCACGAGGCCAGCCCAAGTCTAGCTCAACTTTCGACCATACTCCCTTTTTACGTTAATTTCAGGGCACGCATTCGCGTGGGTGACGCGGATGCGTGGAGGCAATTTTACCACATGACGCGGACGCATCATCGACGCGGTCGCGTGGACCAATTTGTGCCAAAGGCATGCCTCCAGCCACGCTTTCGCGTGACTCTCTATTCATTTTTCTTTTCTCCCCAACGCACATATGACGCAGACGCGTCAGCGACGCTGTCGCGTGCCGGATTTTTTTAAGCATTATGCAGAATGCAAAATGCAATGAATGTCATGCAAAAATTTAGGTTCAAACAAAATTCAAAAATAGAGCAAAATAGAGGGGGAACGATCATACCATGGTGGGTTGTCCCCCACCTAGCACTTTTAGTTAAAGTCCTTAAGTTGGACATTTGATGAGCTTCCTGCTATGGTGGCTTGTGCTTGAATTCGTCCAGAAATCTCCACCAGTGTTTGGAATGCCAGCATCCTCCGAGGTCCCAAATAAGGCACGTAAAGCCCTTAGGTGAGTTCAAACAAGCTTGCAGGCTCCCGGAGTGTTGAATGGTAGAATAGATTCCAGGATCCCAAACTCTACTTGTACACCTTTTTTTTGTCTTGATCTGCATTTTTCCAGCCAGGTGATGAGTGATCTGAATCTTCACTGCAGTGACCAAACAGCTTTCGATATCCTTCCCATTGAGCTTGACACCAATTCTTGCAGCTCAAATTGAAGTGTGAAACCTCAGTGAATCTTGCATACTAGCTCTGAGTGCGAGTCATTTCTCGTTTGCTTTTAAAGCCACAAAGAGCTCTAAGCTGGCCATCTGTCTCAAGCAAACCATATTCAAGTGGAAAATTAAGGATAAAAGTCAAGGATTTTACCCACTTGAAGTTTGTGTTGGGTGGTAGTGGCCTTGGGATCAGTGTTTTCAGTGGTTCTGCAAGCTCTACCCCCTTGTGGTCTTCTGTGAATTCCTCCACTTCTTGGCAATTTTCTTCCAATTCAACCATGTCTTGATTAAGGTCATCGATATCTTCTTCATCACTTGAGTCATAATTGGGAGGTTGAGAAAAGTTGACCTCTACATCATCTTCGTATTCACTTGGGGAAGATTCTTCTGTCTCAAGGAATTCACTTGCAGATGCAAGTTCATTATTAAGAGAACTTGAGTGGTGGCTATCATCATCAGGAAAACTTGAGTCTTGGGTTATTCCGTCTAATTTCTCATAAGATACCTGCCTTGGGGGTTGTGCATTATCCTCCTTAGCATTAATTGTAACGTCTTCGACGGAATTCTCTACAACTCTGTATTCCTGTGGAGGTTCAGCATCTCTTAAATCCTCAACCAACTCTTCTTCTTCTACAATGACAGCGTCCTCGACTTGTTCCAGTACGAAGTTGTGCTCCATGCTGTCTACTGGAGCTTCTAGTGTTTTCTTCACACTACGTTCTTCATTGGCTTCTCCACATGAAGTCATAGGAGTCTGTTGAGTGTCTGAACGTCTGGAAGATAATTAATTTATTGCTTGCTCCAGATGATGAAGGATTGCATTAAATTGGTTTATTGATTCTTCGAAGTGAACCTGTGATTCTTGGCTCGATGAATGTGAACATGGTGTATAGGGGAGTGGTGGTTCTTGGGAGTAATTGGATTGGTATTGAGGTGGACAAGGATCATATGATGGCGAATGGTGAAAAAAAGCTTGTGAGTATGGTGGGTTGAGGTTATGTTGAAAGGGTGGTCTCTGAGCATAGGGTGGGGTTTGTTGATAGCTACAAGGCGGTCCACCAATTCTATCAGTTGGGTATGCATTGTAGAATGGTCTTTGTCCATGATATCTAGGAGGTTGTTGTTGCCTAAAGGGGTGATCAGATCTTTTTGACTCCATCCATCTTTGATTGCTTAGACCTTGATGCATAGTCCTGTTATAGCTTCCATTCCTTGCAACAAAAGTAGAACCAAACTCAAAGCGAGAGGGGTGAGAATTCATAGTAGTTATTAGAAATAAAGGGGGAAGAGAAAATATAGTCGCATTATGAAAAAGAGAAAAAGATATAATTTTTGAAAAAAAAGATAAGATTTTTTTTGAAAAAGATTTGAAATTTGAAATTTAATTTTGAAATAAGACAAGATAAGATAAAAATTTTAAAATAAAAATATGAAATTTTTTTTTAAAAATATTTACAATAACTAATAATAAGGAACACGTTTGCAATTTTCCGGCAAACGGCGCCATTTTGACGTTAGGATTTTCGCTAGTAAAGAATTTTATAAAAAATATAGTCGTGTTATGAGTATAGATTCTAAACCAACAGAAAATCCCTTCGTACAAACGTTTTGGTTGTCACAAGTAACAAACCCCTTTAAAATTGATAACCGAGTATTTAAACCTCGGGTCGTCTTCTCAAAGAATTGCAGGGAGGTATGTTCTTATTATTGGTTATGCAAAGGTATATTTTGGGGTTTTAAAAAGGGTTGAACAAGTAATTTAATTGACAAGAAAAGTAAATAAATGACTATAAAATAAACTCTTGGCAAGATATGAGAAATTGGAAGTCCTATCCTAGTTATCTTTATCAGGTGTGATGAGAATTGGGTTTTAATCCCACTTAGTTAACCTTTACTAAAGAAAAGGAAAGTCAAGTGGACTAATTAGTTTGATCCCCAAGTCCTAGTCAATCCCTGTGGGAAGATTAGCTTTAGAGTGATCTAGATCAATTAGAATCTACCAATTTCAACCACTGCTGAGTTTGACAACTCAAGAGTTACCAATTAATCAACCAAAGCCAAAAAGGAATAAAATCTACTTGAATGAAAATAATTTGGATAGAGCCCAAGCATTAATAACATAAATTAGAGAAAACAATCATAAGTCTGAAATACCTCAAATTATATTAATTAAGAAAATCCTAACCTGAAAAGTTCATAAGCCAAATAGGCAACATAAGTAATACAAGAATTAAAGCATCTGGAAGTAAAAAGAAATATAAAGTAAAAGGAATATTAAACTTGATGAAGAGTCGAAATCCTAAATCTTTTAAGAGGAATCCTAATCCTAAATCCTAAGAGAGAGGAGAGAACCTCTCTCTCTAAAAACTACATCTAAAACCTAAGATTGAATTATGATCTGATATGAATTGATGTCTCGAGTCTCTGCATGTTCTCTGACTTTAATCTGTGTTTCTAGACTGAAAACTGGGTTAAAATGCGGCCCAGAATCTTTGCCAGTGACTTTTGTAATTCTGCAGATCGCGCACGTCACGCGTCCGCGTCGTTCACACGATCGCGTCACTCAGCGTTTTTCGTACCACGCGTGCGTGTCGTCCACGCATTCGTGTCGTTTGTGCAGCTTCCAATCCGCGCGATCACGTCAGGCACGCGAACACGTCACTCTGATTTCTTCCATTTCACGCGGTCGCGTGAGTCATGCGACCGCGTGACTTCTCGCTGGTCATCTCCTCAATTCCTTGTGTTCCTTCCATTTTTGCACGCTTCCTCTTCATTCTCTAAGCCATTCCTGCCCTATGTAGCCTGAAACACTTAACACACAGATCAAGGCATCGAATGGTATTAAGAGAGGATTAAGATTAGCTAAATTAAGACCAAAGAAGCATGTTTTCAATCATAGACCTAAACTACGAAGGAATTGTAAAATCATGCAAATCCTATGAATAAGTGGGTGAAAAGCTTGATAAAACCACTCAATTAAATACAATATAAACCATAAAATAGTGGTTTATCAACCTCCCCATACTTAATCATTAGCATGTCCTCATGCTAAGCTCAAGGAGACAAAATAAATGAGCAGGGAAAAGCAGGACTCATGCAATGCAACCTATGAATGTGAATGCAACTACATGCTAAAATGATCCTACTTACTTGGTGAAAAAGTAAATAAATCTTTCAAGAATA
>NC_029781.3:80217080-80231417 GCF_000817695.3 Arachis duranensis | reverse complement strand
CCTACACTTAAATCATGAGCATGTTTACTAGTCTAAGCTAATCAAGGATTCAAATTAAGGACATTATTTTTTTATTTTCTTTTTGCTTAGAGTTAGTAATGAGCTAAAGTAAAGAACAAATGGGTAAAATAGGCTTAAATTGGTTTGCAAAGGATAATGGAAGGGTAAGGCCATATGGATATCTAAGCTTAGTGAAACAAGGCCTCAATCATATAAGTGCATGCATACATCAAACAGTGGAAATATAGAATTAAGCAACGCAAAGATTACAATTTTAGAGAGAAAAACACACACCAAAAATAAAATATTAGTTGATAGAATGCAACCAATCAAATAGGCTCAAAATCTCACTGGTTTTGTGTGTTCTTAGCTCTAAACCATGTTCTAAAATAATATTTCTTTACAAAAGTTTTTCAAAAAGTTTTATTCAAATTAGTGAAATACAATAAAAGGTTTCTTAAAAAAGAAAATATTACTTCAACCAAGTGGTAAAATATGCACAAAATAAAACAGACATGCAATCAAACATGCAAATGCAACAATGAAAAACAAAAATTGGTGTTAAGAAGGGACTAACTAACCCGTGGAGATCGGTATCGACCTCCCCACACTTAAAGATTGCACCGTCGTCGGTGTATGCAAAAATGTGCAGGTGGCGGGGGTTGTGGTTCCTCAGCCGGTGCTCGTTGTAGAGTGTTTCTCTTTACTCTTCCTGGTGGCCAGCCTGAAAAAGGGAGAAGAGAAAAGGACATGAAGTCAAAGGGATAGAGTAAGGGAGAGGGCAGTACTAGTAAGAATCATGCCAAAATAAAGAAGAATGTCGTTAACACATGGTCGCGATTCCATGAAATTAGGACATCAATGGATGCATAGCATGATAAATTGAGGCAATTAAATGCAAGATGTTTATTGGCATGCTGGCAAAGACATGAATAGCGTAAATCAAGCATTTAAAGCCTTAATGTATTATTAGTCGTGAGAAACTAACAAGAACGTTTGTATTGACAATTATATTCAATTAATAAAATATTGGAAAAGGGTTTTGTGAAAAGCAGGCATTAGAGTAGAAGGATAGAATAATTAAGAATGCACAATACCATACGGGCTTTTTCATAAACACAAAGCATGCATATAAATAAGGTATGGAAAGTATTAAATTGAACATGCAAGCACCCTTAAAAAAATATATAATTGTCAAGCAATTTCTTAACAATCCACAAGCAAAATAATGACCCAAATAAATTTCTAACACCAATTGAAAGGAAAAAAGAAAGAAAAAGAAAGGAAGGAAGAAAGAAATAAGAAGGGAAAGAAAAGATTTAGATTTAGGGAAGAAAATATAAGATATTTGGATGATTTGGATAAGCTGTGTGGCGCAGGCGACGCGAACGCATAAGGCACGCGGTCGCGTGGGTCGCGTTGATGAAGTGACGCTAACGCGTGTGGCACGCGGACGCGTGACTCGATTTGTGCTAGTGGCACGAGTGTAGCCTCGCATTCACACAACTCTCTGTTTAAATGCATTTTGCCAAAAATCTGGGTGACGCGGTCGTGTGGGAGACGCGATCGCAGGGGACGCGATCGCGTGGTTGTCCTTTTTGGAAAAACGGCGCGGACGCGTGGAGCACGTGTACGCGTGGTAGGGCTTGTGCTCCTAGCACGAGGCCAGCCCAAGTCTAGCTCAACTTTCGGCCATACACCATTTTTACGTCGATTTCAAGGAACGCGTTCGCGTGGGTGACGCGGACGCGTGGGAGACATTTTTACCACATGACTCATAACCAATAATAAGAACATACCTCCCTACAATTCCTTGAGAAGACGACCCAAGGTTTGAATACTTCAGTTATAAATTTATTTAGGGGTTTGTTACTTGTTACAACCAAAACTTTTGTAAGAAAGGTTGATTGCTTGGTTTAGAAACTATACTTGCAACGAGAATTTATTATAACTTCTAAACCATCAATCTTTAGTTCTCTCCCCGGCAACGGCGCCATTTTGACGTTAGGATTTTTGCTAGTAAAGAATTTTATAAAAAATATAGTCGAGTTATGAGTATAGATTCTAATCCAACAAAAAATCCCTTCGTACGAACGTTTTGGTTGTCACAAGTAACAAACCCCTTTAAAATTGATAACCGAGTATTTAATCCTCGGGTCGTCTTCTCAAGGAATTGTAGAGAGGTATGTTCTTATTATTGGTTATGCAAAGGTATATTTTGGGGTTTTAAAAAAGGTTTGAACAAGTAATTTAATTGACAAGAAAAGTAAATAAATGACTATAAAATAAACTCTTGGCAAGATTTGAGAAATTTGAAGCCCTATCCTAGTTATCCTTATCAGGTGTGATGAGAATTGGGTTTTAATCCCACTTAGTTAACCTTTACTAAAGCAAAGGAAAGTCAAGTGGACTAATTAGTTTGATCCTTAAGTCCTAGTCAATCCTTGTGGGAAGATTAGCTTTATAATTATCTAGATCAATTAGAATCTGCCAATTTCAACCACTGCTGAGTTTTACAACTCAAGAGTTACCGATTAATCTACCAAAGCCAAAAGGGAATAAAATCTACTTGAATGAAAATAATTTGGATAGAGCCCAAGCATCAATAACATAAATTAGAGAAAACAATCATAAGTCTGAAATACCTCAAATTATATTAATTAAGAAAATCCTAACATGAAAAGTTCATAAGCCAAATAGGCAACATAAGTAATACAAGCATTAAAGCATCTGGAAGTAAAAGAGAAATATAAAGTAAAAGGAATATTGAACCTGATGAAGAGTCGAAATCCTAAATCCTTTAAGAGGAATCCTAATCCTAAATCCTAAGAGAGAGGAGAGAACCTCTCTCTCTCTAAAAACTACATCTAAAACCTAAGATTGAAATATGATCTGATGTGAATTGATGTCTTGAGTCTCTGCATGTTCCCTGACTTTAATCTGTGTTTCTAGGCCGAAAACTGGGTTGAAATGCGGCCCAAAATCTCTGCCAGCGACTTTTGTAATTCTGAAGATCGCGCACGTCAATCGTCCGCGTCGTCTACACGATCGCGTCACTCAGCATTTTTCGTACCACGCGTGCGCGTCGTACACGCATTCGCATCGGTCGTGCAACTTCCAATCCGCGTGATCGCGTCAGGCATGCGAACGCGTCACTCTGATTTCTTCCATTTTGCACGGTCGCGTGAGCCATGCGACCGCGTGACTTCTCGCTGGTCATCTCCTCAATTCCTTGTGTTCCTTCCATTTTTGCACGTTTCCTCTTCATTCTCTAAGTCATTTCTGCCCTATGAAGCCTGAAACACTTAACACACAGATCAAGGCATCAAATGGTAATAAGAGAGGATTAAGATTAGCTAAATTAAGACCAAAGAAGCATGTTTTCAATCATAAAACTAAACTAGGAAGGAATTGTAAAATCATGCAAATCCTATGAATAAGTGGGTGAAAAGCTTAATAAAACCACTAATTAAATACAATATAAATCGTAAAATAGTGGTTTATCAAGGCCAATTCCCAACTTCAAAAGGAAGATCTTGACCTACTTCCAAAAATTCGAGAAAGAGCTCGAATCAGAGAAGAGGCATTAAAATGTCGAATGGCTTCAAGATACAATCAAAATGTAGTACCGTGAGGTTTTGCCAAGAACGACCTCATCCTAATCCAAAAGGATATCGGAACAACTCGACCTGGAGAAGGAAAGCTGGCATCAAACTGGAAAGGACCCTACCGAGTCATAGAAGTATTTGGAAAGGGCTACTACAAACTGTCCGAACGAGAAGGGCGAGAGCTTCCCAGGTTGTGGCATGCTTGCAACCTAAGAAGATACTACAGTTAGAGGTAATAAAGATCTTAGGATAAGGTACACTCTTTTTCCTGAAAAGATTTTTTAATGAGGTGCCAAGTCAAGATCTACAAAATTGCTCGACCTATAGGGATAAAACTCCCACATGTATATATGTGCATTTTCTTCTGAATAAATTTTTTTAGATTTTCTACAAATTCTCAAGAGCATTGGTCTGAAACACTAAAAAATTCATCGTCCGATTATAAAGCTACAAGATCGGTAGAAAGTGAAGATCAAATTCATTGTTCGACCACAATAAAGATAAAAAAAGATGAAAACCAAATTCATCAAAAGGTCAACCAAACAAGGATCAAACCTGACTTCGACAAAATCGGCAAAGATGAAAAAGCTACAAAACAGAATAATGCAAGAAGTTATTGAAAGTGATCCATAGAAAGGACCTGACGAGGTCTTAATAAAATGGGTTGCTAAAAATAACTTAAAAGACAGGCCGACATAGAGAAGTTGGACTAGTCGATCACAATAACCAAAGTTATAAAAAGTCAATCCCTGAAAAGAAGATTACTAAAAATAACTTAGAAGGGACCGACGCAAAGAAGTTGGCCCCAAAATCAGAGTTATAAAAAGTAATCCCTAAAAGAGACATGACAAAGGTCCAAGAAAGAGGATTACTAGAAATAACTAATAAGGGACCGACATGATGAAGTCGGTCTCCCACAAACAGGTTATAAAAAGTAATCTTTGAAAGAGACCTGACAAAGGTCCAAGAAAGAGGATTACTAGAAATAACTCATAAGGGACCGACATGATGAAGTCGGCCTCCCACAAAAAAGTTATAAAAAGTAATCCCTGAAAGAGACTTGACAAAGTTCCAAGAAAGAGGATTATTAGAAATAACTTATAAAGGACTGACATGATGAAGCTGGCCCCCCACAAACAAGTTATAAAAAGTAATCCCTGAAAGAGACCTGACAAAAGTCCAAAAAAGAGGATTACTAAAAATAACTTAGAAGGGACCAACATAAAGAAGTCGGCCTCCTGCAAACAAGTTATAAAAAGTAATTCCTAACAGAAACCTAACAAAGGTCCACACAAAACGGATTACTAGAAATAACTTGTGACTGAAGTGAGGAAGTCAACATACAAGTTTGACCCAAACATCCACAACCTCAAAAAGAATCAAGCCACAAGTATGAAAATACAAAGGCAATTCAAAGAGGTCAGACAATAAGGCTCCAACTCTCTGAAAAACCTAAAAAGGTACCAGACAAATGCAGACAAACGTGTCATAAAAAGTACCAGTTAAAACTCAAAGAGGCCACCAGAATCAGCCCCAAGAGCTCGAAAACTACTTTGTTTTTCAAAATAAAGTTGCTACAAGCAACTAAAGAATGTAGCAAAAGTCAGAACCACCATTTACAAAAATGTAAAGAGTTCAAAAGCCCATAAGCCGTGCTATCTACACAAACACCCAGAATGATCATTGAGGATCCAAAGACTTCTCAGTGGCATCAACACGGGGTGAAGGAGGACGAGTCTAAAGGGGCACTGCATCTACTGTTCCATCATCTCGGTTCAGGATTTGAACATTGGGATCAGACTCTGGTTGAGTGACTTCAGCCAAAGTAGAGGAGGGCGTATATTAGAGGTTTTTGCAGAAGAAACAACAGGAGGACTGACGTCATCATCATCGTCAGGATCATCAGGAACAATCTTACCATCTCTAACAATATTGTCCAGGCTAAAAAGGGAAAGGTCAAGCTCCACCGCAAGAACTCGAACTTGCTCTTTTAGATTCTCATAAGCAGCATTAACACTGCCTACAAGATGACCTTGGAGTTCGGTATAATCAGCCCGGACAAATTCCAAGTTGTTCCTGAGATCCACCATCTCTCATCTAATTTCACAGAGGCCGCCAAACCAATAGCCCGAGTCTTCTCCCCCTCCAACTCCTTCTCCAGCTTGGTCACTTTCACCTCAAGCTCCTCTTTTAAACCTTTAATCCGGTCAAACTTTGACTTGGCCTCCTCCATAAAGGCCTTTGTAGCATGGATAGGAAGATCTTGGGTGGTCCGGTATAAAGCTGCTCCCATGTGGGCCAGTTTAATGCCACTCTGAGTGATAAAATCCAAATGATGAAGAATGGACACATCATCAGTAGGCATGACACCATAAGGAGCAATCTGTAGATCAACAAACCCGACAGCATCAAAGTCAGGAGCATCCAGATTAAAAGGCTCGACAGTCCAGGGTCTTTTTGGAGGAGGAATGGCAGTAGGAGAAGAAATAGAAGCAGAGGTATGGGGAGGATTAACTAAATAGACCTGAGGTGTTGGGATCACCCTCCTCGGCCCAATAGAACTCGAGATCGGTCTCTTAGAAGGAACTTGAGAGGATTCCTCCCCTGCAGCCTTGGCCGAGATATTCTGTGCAGTAGTAGCTTTTCTCACCTTTTTAAAGGCTTTCATGGAATCATTGGTCTTGGCCATCTCTAAAAAAACAAATCAAAACAAGTTACAAAACTGGAGGAAAAGAAGTAAAAACAAAACATAATAAAAGAAGTCGGTCTCTACCCAGTTTGGCTCGGACAAGAGAAGGGTCTGCCAAGAATCTCTTTGTGTCAAGATGAGGAGGTTCCCCCTAAATATCCTCCAACATAGTTACAAAGGCATGCTCGACTTCATTAAGCATCTCCCACGAATATCGAGACACTACAACATTCTTTTGCTAACACAAAGGGAAGGCAGGTTCACCATTCGCTTCTAGAAAAAAGGTCGAGCTCCCTCAATAGCTCAAACCTTGAAAAAGTAGTTCTTAAAATCCCTAAAGGACTCATCATACATGGAAAAGACTTTGTGCCCTTGGGCAGACCTGAAAGAAATCCAAGAAGCTTTCTTTTTCGTAGTCCCAGGATTTATCAGAACAAAGAGGTATAGAAAGAGAGTTTGAGAAGGCGTAACATCTAATTCTTGGCAGAGCAACTGAAAGATCTTGATAAAACCCCAAGAGTTCGGATGGAGCTGGGATGGAGCAACATTACATGACTACAACAAGTCAGTCTCAAAGGAAGTAAAAGGGAAAGTAATGTTCAGCTGGCTGAAAAAAATAGTCATAGGCATAAAAGAAGGGACGCTCCCCCTGAACCGAGGTCGGGAAACAAACCCTCTCATCAGAATCAGGCACCACAAGCTCATAATCTTTCTCCTGGGCACAATTACTACAAATCCTATGACATTTTCTCAGCTCTGCAAAGAACTCAGCATCTACCATAGAGACACACATCAACATGAGGGAGTCCAGCCAGTCAGACACACCCTCAGGAATCTGGGAAGATGTCTCGACAATATTTTTGCAAGAAGACATAGCCAACTAGTCCTACAGTAAGAAAAAAGAAAATGGATTACTAACCAAAACATCTCGAACAAACATGACTTTAAGCATACAAACAGTAAAAGGAAGACCTCAACACGCACACCGAGGTCCAGGGGCATCCTTTGGAGGCAGTGACAGAGTAAAGGCTCAGAAAAAATCTACAAGGCTAACATCGCAATAAAACCCTTAGCAAAGAAAACAACCCTCTTCCAACAAGCAATCGTCTCGAGAAGAAAAAGATGAAAATCAAAGGAAAGTCATCAAAAAATCATCGTCTCTATCAAAGAAAACTATCAACAGGACGAAAGTCATCAAAGGAGCAACATTTTTCAAAACAGCAGATCAGAAAGTAGCGGCAACATGCGAAGCCCTAAAAGCGCCAACTACCAGGAAATCCATCCGAAAGTATACATAAGGTCGAAAGAAAACCAGAAAACATGCATCACAGTGACAACTAAGCATGGTAATAAGAAAAGGTTCAATCTTTCCAACATAAACTCAGCAAAATCAAAACTTCACCAAAGAATCGAATGCAAAGTGGCAAAATAAACAAAGAAGCAGAAAGAAGAACCAACCTGGAAAAAAGAGGAAGATTCGAAGAAACTGAATACGAAAGAAGGAAACCGAAATCGCCTTTCATAAGCAAAAAAAAAAAAGGCCAACGATCACCAAACAACGTCGCAAGGAGAAATGGGAACATGCAAATTTCGGGCGAAAACATAAAAGTGAGAAAGAAAAGGGGAAGTTATGAAACAGAGAAGAGAAACCGTTTTATGAAAAGTTCAAAAAGAACAAAGAAACAGAGCATTAAAAAGAATTAATGAGGTTATTAAACCTTCGCACATTCCCAAAGCAAGGAGACATGCATTTTTAAAAGTATAAAATTCAAAAGGAAACATTCCGCATTCAAAGGAGAACTCTACAAAGAAGAAGTCGACAAAATGCTCGAGTTCAGCTTCGCCAGAGAAGGATCAAAGTCCTAAAACTAAGACTCGATCTCAAAAAAGACCGAACTCGAGCAGGGGCACTGTTCATACCCTGGGTAGAGCTGTTCGACCCGGGATGATTTGCAACGAGACGACCGACCTCTTCAGGTCAAACTACCCGACCTCTTCTCAAAGAGCTCTGCCAAAATGCCAGGGAAGCCCGATAAAGGGCCCAAATAGAGGAACACGACCCAAATCCAAAGGCAGCCCAAGCCTATAGAGATAAGGGCAGTTCCCATGAAGATAAGATAAGATAAGATAAGATAACTAACTTATCTTATCTGAAAAGGTCACTCTACACCATTATAAATACACTGGAGCACCCAGGTATAACTCATACTCTGATTCTACTAAAAACCTACTTAATACCCTTGCTAACTTAAGCATCGAAGTCCCTTGCAGGTACCACCACCCTCCGGTGACGAAGGATCAGCATGACCCTCTAGTCCAATAAGTCGGACACGGCGGCTCCGGCCACCACCATCAAGTCGGACACCCAGTGCTGACTAGTATAGAAGATCTCATTCGAGATTGACCTACAGTTTCAGGTAACCCTCGGAACAGCGGCCTTCCATGCAAAGAGGTCAAAATTATCCTTTAGAAACTATATCACTAGCTCCTTTAGGTCTCCTTTTAAGTTTACGCCTATATTTGTTGTTTTATCTTCAGTGCCTCCGATCTGGACTTCTTCTGTTTCACCTCCTAGTTGCGGTCGGAGTTCTTCTCAAGCCCGGGCTCCACCGAGTTCAATGGTGATAGACTCCTTTCCCCTTGGGTCACCTTTTAGATTCAGGGTTTCATTGTAACAGCGTCGTGCGAGCTTTTGGTCTCCTTTGATGGTGGCGATCCCTTCTGGCGTTGGGAACTTCATGCACAGGTGTAGAGTGAAAACCACTGCGATGAGCTGAATCAACGTTGTCCAACCTATGAGGGTATTGTACATGGAGCTCACATCGACTACGATGTAGTCTGTACTTAGTGTTCTAGACCGTGTTCCTTTTCCGAAGGTTGTGTGCAGCGGGATGTACCCAAGTGGTTGGATTGGGGTGTCTCCAAGCCCGAATATGCTATTATGATATGCTCTGAGCTCTTCTTCTTGTAGGCCGAGCTTGTCGAAGGTGGATTTGTATAGGATATCCGCAGAGCTTCCTTGGTCTACGAATGTTCGGTGGAGATTGGCATTGGCTAGTATGATGGTAACAACCACAGGATCATCATGCTCCGTGATGATGCCTGCGGCATCTTCTTGAGTGAAGATAATAGTGTGGTGGTCGGGCGACTTGTCCCCTTCTCCGACATGGTACACCTCTTTTAGGTGTCTTTTGCGGGATGACTTAGAGATCCCTCCTCTTGCGAATCCTCCGTTTATCATGTGAATATGTCTCTTAGGGGTGTGAAGGGGACGTTCAGCTCGTCCGCCCTCTTCGTCCCTTCTTCTCTTTTTTTGCTTCATCCGCTCTATCGGCTAAGAATCGATCTAGTCTCCCTTCTCATGCCAATTTCTCTATGACATTCTTTAGGTCGTAGCACTTGTTGGTAGGATGCCCGTAGATTCAGTGGTATTCGCAATACTCTGTCTGACTTCCTTCTCTCTTGTGTTTAATCGGGCAAGGGGTGGGATCTTCTCAATGTTGCATATCTCTCAGTAAACATCCACAAGGGACACCTAAAAAGGGGTGTAGTTGTGATACTTTCTGGGTTTCTCAGTAGGTTGGTCTTCTTTTTTCCTGGAGTCTTTATCCTGGAGTTCTCCTCTATATTGATGTACTTTTCCACCCGTTATTGTACCTCGTTCAGAGATGTTGGGTGTTTCTTGGATATGGAGTGGCTAAAGGGTCCTTCTCGCAGACCGTTGATGAGTCCCATAATCGCTGCTTCTGTATGTCAAGGCATGCTTTATTGAATCTCTCTATGTAACTGCAGAGGCTTTCCCGATCTCCTTGTTTAATCCCTAGCAGGCTTGGAGTGTGCTTGGCTTTGTCCTTCTGGATGGAGAACCTAGCTAAGAAATTCTTGACGAGGTCATCAAAGCTTGTGATCGACCTTGATGGCAGGATGTCGAACCACTTTATCGCCGACTTGGTCAGGGTGGTCAGGAAGGCCTTGCAACGGGTCGCGTTTGAGGCATCCGTGAGGAACATCCAGCTCCTAAAGTTGCTGAGGTGGATGACTTGGGTTTACCGTACCATCGTATGGGGTCATGTCAAGGGCTTTGAAGTCCTACGGGACTTTAGCCTTCACGATTTCTTTCATGAATGGGTCTTGGTCCTTGTGGGGGCTATCTTTGCGGTTGGACCAAGCGGTTTTAGTTTTGAGGTCGGCTTCGAGCTTTAAGAGTTTGTCTTCCAGCTTTCGACGCCGTCTTGTTTCTCTCCAGAGATCTCGCTCGGCTTCTTGTTCGAGCTGTTTGAGGCAATCCTGCTGTTCACGAATGGCATCTAAAATTTCTTGTTCTGAGTTTGCTTGTCTCCCTTGGATTGGTGTGTGTCTGGTGCACGAAATTGTGATCTTCAATGTTGCCAACAACTTGGTATGGACAATTATATTCTGAACTCTTTTTCACAACTTCGCACAACTAACCAGCAGCAAGTGCACTGGGTCGTCCAAGTAATAAACCTTACGTGAGTAAGGGTCGATCCCACGGAGATTGTCGTCTTGAAGCAAGCTATGGTCATCTTGTAAATCTCAGTCAGGCGGATTCAAATGGTTATGGAGTTTTGATAATTAAAAGATAAATAAACATGAAATAAAGATAGAGATACCTATATAATTCATTGATGGGAATTTCAGATAAGCACATGGAGATGTATTATTCCTTCTGGATCTACGCTTTCCTACTGTCTTCATTCAATCATTCATACTCCTTTCCATGGCAAGCTGTATGTTCGGGCATCACCGTTGTCAATGGCTACCTTCCGTCCTATCAGTGAAAATGGTCCAAATGCGCTGTCATTGGACGGCTAATCATCTATCGGTTCTCACTCATGTTGGAATAGAATCTATTGATCCTTTTGCGTCTGTCACTACGCCCAACACTTGCGAGTTTGAAGCTCGTCACAATCATCCCATCCCAGATCCTACTCAGAATACCACAGACAATGTTTAGACTTTCCGGATCTCAAGAATGCTGCCAATTGATTCTAGCTTATACCACGAAGACTCTGATCATGAACCAGAAGGCTAAGAGATATGCATTCAAGCTTGTTTGCATGTAGAATGGGAGTGTTTGTCAGGCACGCGTTCATAAGGGAGAGAATGATGATGAACGTCACATAATCATCACATTCATCATGTTTTTGTGTGCGAATGGATATCTTAGAACAAGAATAAGTATGAATAGAATAGAAAACAGTAGTAATTGCATTAATACTCGAGGAACAGCAGAGCTCCACACCTTAATCTATGGTGTGTAGAAACTCCACCGTTGAAAATACATAAGTGATGATGGTGTTCATTGGCTTCGGTCCTAGAGGAGGAACCAGAATGACCAAGACATCTAATACAATGAGAAAAAGTAATATTTATACTAAAACTAGTTACTAGGGTTTACAGAGATAAGTAAATGATGCAGAAATCTACTTTCGGGCCTACTTGGTGTGTGCTTGGGCTGAGAATTGAAGCTTTCACGTGTAGAGGCCTTCCTTGGAGTTAAACGCCAGTTTGTAACTTGTTTCTGGCGTTTGACTCTAGCTTGCAACTTGTTTCTGGCGTTTAACGCCAGAATGGGGGCAGAAATCTGGTGTTGAACACCAGTTTGCGTCATCTAAACTCGGGCAAAGTATGAACTATTATATATTGCAGGAAAGCCCTGGATGTCTACTTTTCAACGTAATTGAGAGCGCACGATTTGGGTTTCTGTAGCTCCGAAAATTCCATTTCAAGTGCAGGAAGGTCAGAATCCAACAGCATCAGCAGTCCTTTTTCAGCCTCTGAATCAGATTTTTGCTCAAGTCCCTCAATTTCAGCCAGAAAATACCTGAAATCACAGAAAAACATAGAAACTCATAGTAAAGTCCAGAAATGTGAATTTTGCTTAAAATCTAATAAAAATATACTAAAAAGTAGCTAGATGCTACTAAAAACTATCTAAAAATAATGCCAAAAGCGTATAAATTATCCGCTCATCACAACACCAAACTTAAATTGTTGCTTGTCCCCAGGCAACTGAAAACAAAATAGGATAAAAAGAAGAGAATATACAATGAATCTCACAATATCAATGAAACTTAGTCCTAATTAGATGAGCGGGGCTAGTAGCTTTTTGCTTCTGAATAGTTTTGGTATCTCACTTTATCCTTTGAAATTTAGAATGATTAGCATCTATAGGAACTCAGAATTTTAGATAGTGTTATTGATTCTCCTAGTTCAGTACATTGATTCTTGAATACAGCTACTTTATGAGTCTTGGCCGTGGCCCTAAGCACTTTGTTTTTTCCAGTATTACCACTAGATACATAAATGCCACAGACACATAATTTTTGGCCAGATTCTCCATCCAAAAAAAGGCAAGGCTAAGCACGCTCCAAGTCTATTAGGAATTAAGCAAGGAGAATAGAAAACTCTCCGCAACTACATGGAAAGATTCAACAAAACGTGCCTAGACATACAGAACCTACCAACAAAGGTTGCCATTATGGGCCTCATCAATGACTTGCGAGAGGGACCTTTTAGCCAATCTATATCGAAGAAACACCCCACATCTCTGAACGAAGTACAAGAACGAGCAGAAAAATACATCAACATGGAAGAAAACTCTCGACTAGGAGAGAACCTTTTCAGATTGTGACTCAACTTTGCTAAAGTCCCCAATTAGAGGTTTCCAGAGTTCTTAAGCACACTCTTTTGCTTTGGATCACGACTTTAACCACTCAGTCTCAAGCTTTTCACTTGGACCTTCATGACACAAGCACATGGTTAGGGACAACTTGATTTAGCCGCTTAGGCCTGGTTTTATTCCTTTAGGCCCTCCTATTCATTAATGCTCAAAGCCTTGGATACTTTTTACCCTTGTCTTTTGGTTTAAAAGGCTGTTGGCTTTTTCTGCTTGCTTTTTCTTTTTCTTTCTTTTTCTTTTTTCTTCACTGCTTTTTCTTGCTTTAAGAATCAATTTCATGATTTTTCAGATTATCAATAATGTTCATACCCTGACCGGGCTCCTCCAACTCGGCAAATTCATAAAAGGTCCGACCTCGCCCTAAGGCTCACACCTATAGGTCGGACCTCGGACAATAAAGCAAGGAAGGCCCATCAAAAGGAACGCAGCCCAAAACCTAAAGGCCGAAAAGGCCTAGAAAAGGCGGTTCCACAAAGATAGAGATAAAACTCTCAAAGATAAGATAAGATAAGAATATCTTATCCAGGGAAGATCACGGCCAACTACTATAAATACACTGGAGCACCCAGGTATGGCATTCATTCCACATTCTACACATATCTGCTTGGATCCATGCTAACTTAAGCATCGGAGTGTCATTGTAGGTACAACCACCAACCACTCTACATATCAAGCTCGGGTCCCTGAACCCCCACCTCGGGCCTCTCCAGACGACCGAGCTACACGTTTCAGGTAACCCTCGGAACATTAGCGCCGTTGCCGGGGACCTGGAAGTCATCCCTCTACCATGGCGGACAACCCTCACAACAATGACCACGCTGCCTCTGAACAAGAGGACGAAATTGACACCGGAGAACGACCGGACAGCCCTCTATCACCACGCACTCCAGGAGGAAACAAACAGAATCGCCCAAAGACATCACTCCCAAACAAAGATCCAAAAAATTCCGAAAAAGAGAAAAGCTCGGAAATTCTAGAAGCAGTCTGGGCACAACAAAACCGACTGAAACAACTCGAAGAGGACATAAAGAAGCAGAAAGAAACTGAACAAGATCTGAGAAGGGAGACTCGAAAATGCAGAGAATTAGAAGAAAAACTGCGGAAAATAGAGGCCAACCTGAAGGACCGGACAGAACGCGGCACCACCCCCGAAGGTAACCATGATCCCTTCACGCAAGAGATCATGAAGGAGAAGGTACCACGAAACTTCAAACCACCCGATATGGATCTCTACGACGGCACCACCGATCCAAGTCACCACCTCAGCAACTTCAAAAGCAGAATGTACCTAGTCGACGCCTCCGACGCGATTCGGTGCAAAGCCTTCCCCACCACTC
>NC_029781.3:80216221-80216812 GCF_000817695.3 Arachis duranensis | reverse complement strand
CCAACTCGGACAAGCCACGGAAGTACCACAGTTACACCCCCCTCTGAGTCTCCTTGGTAGACATCTACAGAGAAGTATGCCACACCGAAAAGATCCCACCGCCCCGACCGCTAAAACACAAGAGAGCGGGGAGAGATCGGTCTGAATACTGTGAATATCACAAGCTCTACGGTCATTCTACTAACGACTGCTACGACCTAAAAAATGTTATAGAAAAGCTAGCCAGAGAAGGAAAACTCGACAGATACATAGCAGAGAAAGGAGAAGAGACCAGGAAGAGAAGACGGGGAGATAACGAAGATTGGGCCGAACAAACCCCACGAACCCCTGAAAGGCACGTTCACATGATAAATGGAGGTTTTGCAGGCGGAGGAACATCCAGATCCTCGCGAAAAAGACACCTCAAAGAAGTCTATCACGTCCGAGAAGACAGCCCCCTACCCGAATTACCTACTATCTCATTTACCCGAGAAGATGCTCAAGGGATAATACCCGGGCACGACGATCCAATGGTAATCACTATCATCCTAGCAAACGCCAACCTACATCGAACCCTGATTGACCAGGGAAGCTCAGCAGATATCCTGTTCA
>NC_029781.3:80213396-80215021 GCF_000817695.3 Arachis duranensis | reverse complement strand
GGCCTAAAGGAGGAACTCATAACCCTCTTAAGGGAGAATTCCGACCTCTTCGCCTGGAAAGCCTCCGACATGCTAGGCATAAGCCCCGACCTGATGTGCCATGAGCTATCAGTTTACCCGGGATCCCGACCTGTCCAACAAAGACGCCGAAAGCTCAGACCCGAACGCATGCAAGCAATAGAAGAACAAGTACAAGCACTGCTAGATGCAGGGTTCATTAGGGAAGTAAAATACCCCCTATGGCTCGCAAACGTGGTCCTGGTGAAAAAGCCCAATGGAAAATGGAGGATGTGCGTCGATTACACGGATCTCAACAAAGCCTGCCCTAAAGACCCATATCCACTACCAAACATCGACGCCTTAGTAGACGCAGCCTCAGGCTATAGATATCTCTCCTTCATGGACGCATACTCGGGATACAATCAGATCCCGATGTACGGACCCGACCAAGAAAAGACCTCGTTCATAACCCCAAGGGCAAACTACTGCTACGTAGTGATGCCCTTCAGGCTGAAGAACGCAGGGGCAACCTACCAGAGGCTAATGAACAAAGTGTTCTCAGAGCACATCGGATTACAGCTGGAGGTGTATGTCGACGACATGCTGGTAAAGACACAAGAAGACAAAAACTTGTTGACCGACCTCACCAGTATCTTCGGTACCCTCAGAAAACACAACATGAGACTTAACCCGACAAAGTGCACCTTCGCCGCAGAGGCCGGAAGATTCTTAGGCTTCATGCTGACTCAAAGGGGCATCGAAGCAAACCCGGAACAAAAAAAAATACCAGAGAACAAAAAGAGCCCCCCCATGTACAAACAACAAGCAATGGCGGCGCCTCTTTTTGGGGCAACCCAGGCATAAAGAAAAAGAAACAAACAAGAGCCACACAAAGAACAGAAGCATATGTGCACAAGAAAAGAGAAACATGGGAACAAACCTGGAAGAAAGAAACGAAGACGGCGAGCTCCGAAGCAAGGAGAATGAAACGACGGCACAGAGGGAACCCCAGAAAGACACACGGAGAGATTCGGGGAAGCAGAGCAAAGAGAAAGAAGAAGCAGTGCTCGAAAAGGGTAAAGGAAAAACAAAAACGCAGAAAAAAGGAGGAAAGGTGCAAATAAATAAAGCCTTCACAGAGCCCGAACGGAAATCGAGGAAAAACGGTAACATGCAATAAATGCAGGAACGGCCATTTTTGAATTTTGAAAAACTACTATGCCCGAGCTCGACCTCCCAAAAAGGACGAACTCGGGCAGGGGCACTGTTCATACCCTGACTGGGCTCCTCCAACTCGGCAAATTCATAAAAGGTCCGACCTCGCCCTAAGGCTCACACCTACAGGTCGGACCTCGGACAATAAAGCAAGGAAGGCCCATCAAAAGGAACGCAGCCCAAAACCTAAAGGCCGAAAAGGCCTAGAAAAGGCGGTTCCACAAAGATAGAGATAAAACTCCCAAAGATAAGATAAGATAAGAATATCTTATCCAGGGAAGATCACGACCAACTACTATAAATACACTGGAGCACCCAGGTATGACATTCATTCCACGTTCTACACATATCTGCTTGGACCCATGCTAACTTAAGCATCGGAGTGTCATTGCAGGTACAACCACCAACCA
>NC_029781.3:80211680-80212078 GCF_000817695.3 Arachis duranensis | reverse complement strand
AAGCTCGCCAGCACCAAGCCCGGAGGCAACAACAGAAGTCTCCTCCAGGAAACTTTACAATCCCCCTCCGTGCTAAGAGAGGAAGAAACGCTGAATATATCCAACCAACAGCAAGGATGGATGACCTCCATACTCAACTACCTGAAGTCGGGAACTCTCCCCGCCGAAAGAAAGGAAGCTAAAAGACTCACGAAAGATGCCCAGAATTATACACTAATTCACGACGTATTATACAGAAGAGGATTCTCAAATCCCCTCCTTAGGTGCGTCCCAACCTCAGAAACAAAAAACGTCCTCGAAGAAGTCCACGGAGGCATGTGTGGGAACCATCTCGGAGCTCGGGCATTATCCAAAAAAGTAGTCCGAGCCGGGTTCTACTGGCCGACCTTGCAGAGAGA
>NC_029781.3:80184654-80191331 GCF_000817695.3 Arachis duranensis | reverse complement strand
CCCGCCGCCGCCGCCTCTTCTTCTTCTTCTTCTTCCGCCATACCGCCGCACCACCACTCGCCGCCGCCTCTCCTCCTCCCCAGAGCAACTGCGACCCACTCCCTGTTAGAATTTGGTTGAATTAGTCCCACATTGCTTAGGATAGCAAATGGAGTGGGTGGCCTAGACTATAAATATGAGACTAAGTTCTCCATATTTTTTGTACCAGTCGGAAATACTTAAAGCTTGTATCTGACTTTTCTTTTTCTCTATACCTTTTGATTAGAGAGTGTTGTGAGGTGTAGTTAAATATTTGTTTTGAGAATGTGGGTGTACTGAGGTGCCGGTGTTAGAGAGAAAGAAGTCTATGTGTTGTAACAATTTTCACATAGTGATATTCTCTGGTTGTCATTTGGCAACGGCCGTGGTTTTTTCTCCAGTAATTGGAGTTTCCACGTTAAATTATTGTGTTGTGATTGTGTCTATTTTATTTCTCTGTGAAAGGTATTTTCTCAAGGAAAAATAGTGTATTATTCCCAACACTTTTTAATTGCAACAATTTGGTCCTTTAAATTTTAAAAAATGCACCAATGTATTTTGTTATGTATTTTTTGTCACCGAAATTCAATACTGTTAGTGACGTAGCTCAAGTTTTGCTACGTTGGACATCTTAAAACGATGTCATACGCAAATTTTGGTGCTAAAAAATATATTAAACGATGTTGTTTGAGGGTTATGACAATGAATTTGGTTATGACAAGATTGTTCAAACTCTCAAACGACGTTGTTTAATGCTTTTTTTTAGCGCCAAAATGCATACAATGTTGTTTTAATATGTCCAGCATAGCAAGACTTGAGTCACGTTACTAACGACGTTGAACTCCGGTGACGAAAAATATACAAGGAACTATATTGATGCACTTTTTTTAATCTAGAGGATTAAATTGTAGCAATTGAGATGTCAAAAATTAAATTAGTGCAAGTCGCCAATTTTAAAAACCAAAATGAGATTTAACTTTTCAAACATGACTCAATAATTATATTGTAAAATAACAAATCTTAAACTGAATAAATATGTTTTGAGTTATTGAGTTAACAATGATATTTTTTTGGATTATATTGGAGTGTTACTCTCAAATAACTGAATAAGAAATCGTTTAATTTGAGGTATAGAGAAATTGAAAAAAAAAGTAAAAAAATTAAAATTTTTAATTTGTGTACTTTTCACAATTAAAAACAAATAAAAAATTACAATATTTGAGTATATTTAGGCATGGCAACAGGTACCTACAGAGGCGGGGACATATCCAATTTGTGTCTCTGCCCATCTCGTTCCTACCACGAGTAACGTGAACCTCGTATCCGCCGAAAATTGGGAACTCCACGGATATCCATGAATTTATAAAAGATAAAAAAAATGAAAAAAATGAAAAAAAATGAAAAAATTATATCAATCATCATGTTCCTTGTCTCTAAAGCATTAACAATAACAAAGACATCAACAACATGTTCTTTTTCTCCAAAGACATTAACAACATTAACAACAAAGACATTAACATGTTCATAGTCTCCAAAGACATTAACAACAACAAATAATATCAAATATATCCTTAAATAACCAAAGTATCAAACATATCCAAAATCTACAAAGCATAATTCATCACATTGTAGAATCCTCAAGCCTTTTTCATGATGTAATGGTAATGATGGTAGATTCCGATTTGTTTGAATCCTACATCAAAATCACATCAACCTAACTCAGAAATATAAATTAAAAATCAGAAATTCAGAATCAGAATCAGATTAACCTAACTTCAGATTAACTCAGAAATATAAATTAGAATCAGAAATCAAAATCATATCAACCTAACTCAAAAATATAAATTATAAACCAGAAATTTAGAATTGGAATCAGATTAACCTAATCAGAAATTTGTTAACTTAATCAGAAATTTAGAACTCAGAAATTCATCAACCTAATCAGAAATTCAAAAACTTATTAACTTAATCAGAAATTCAAAACTCAGACATTCATTAACCTAATCAGAAATTCAGAAATTCATTAACCTAATCAGAAACTCAGAAATTCAAAACTCAGACATTCATTAACCTAATCAGAAATTTAGAAATTCGTTAACCTAATCAGAAACTCAGAAATTCAAAACTCAGAAATTCATTAACCTAATCAGAAATTTAGAAATTCATTAACCTAATCAGAAATTAAGAAATCCAATTAACCTAATCAGAAACCACAGGCTGACTTACCCGATAGAGAAAAGGGGAAGACCGGCGATGACGATCGGCGACGAGTCTGTCGTGACCAGGAGAAGACGGCGACGTTGCTGAGTGTGCCGCGACCAGGAGAAGAAGATGACATTGTCGTGAGCCCGTGACGGTGAGCCCGACACCTGCAGTGAGCGACCGAGCCACTCAGGGGGTTTGGGGTAGGAAGCAGTGCTGAGGACCCAGAGGATGGGAGGTCTGTTGGCAGAGAGTTGAACTGCGGGGGTCTGGGGGTTTGAAATTTGAGGAGGAGTGGACAAGAGAGGAGACTTGATTGCGGCACTGAGGGACCCAAAGGGTGGAAGGCAGCGATCGGCGGTCGGCGGTTGGCAGGAAAGAGACAGGAGGGGGCGATGGGCTGAGCGCTTGAGGAGGAATGGGGAGGAGAGGAGCTCTCACTCTCTGAAGTAGGGATAGGGATTAGGGAAGCATGTATGATTTGTGAATGGCTAAATGTGGCGGCTAGGGTTAGGTTACATGTTATATATATATTAGGGGTATTTTTGTCTTTTCATACAAACGGGGATTTAACAGGTCCTCACGGGGCGGAGACCTCTACCCCCGCCCCCGCCCCGTTTATTATACGAGGCCCTGTCCCCCGTCCCCGCGGGTGAAAATCACCCCCCATATCCGCTCCCGGGCGGGTAAATCCCCGCGGATACCCGCCCCGCCGGGGATTTTTATTTCCCCAAATCCCCATCTAAGATTCTGCACTTTATTTTCTGCTATTTACTTTCCCGCCATTTAATTTTCTGCAATTCTCAAACTACATTCTGTGTAGCTCAACTAGCATACTCTTCCAACTAAAGTTGCTTGACCAATCAATCCCTGTGGGATTCGACCTCACTCTATTGTGAGTTTTTACTTGACGATAATTCGATATACTTGTCGAAGGGAGATTTGTTGAGAGACAAGTTTTCTTGCATCAAGTTTATGGCGCCGTTGCCGGGGATTGATTTTGTATCAATAATAATTGATGAGCGGATAATTTATACGCTTTTTGGCATTGTTTTTAGTATATTTTTAGTATGTTCTAGTTAGTTTTTAGTATAATTTTATTAGTTTTTAGTTAAAATTCACTTTTATGGACTTTACTATGAGTTTGTGTGTTTTTCTGTAATTTCAGGTATTTTCTGGCTGAAATTGAGGGACCTGAGCAAAAATCTGATTCAGAGACTAAAAAGGACTGCAGATGCTGTTGGATTCTGACCTCCCTGCACTCGAAGTGGATTTTCTGGAGTTACAGAAGCCCAATTGGCAAGCTCTCAACGGCGTTGGAAAGTAGACATCCTGGGCTTTCCAGCAATATATGATAGTCCATACTTTGCTTACTAGTTCTCTATAAGTAGGACCTTTTACTATTGTATTTTCTTCTTGGTTCTTCTGGTTCCCTCTCTGGGGCCGAAGCCAATGATCACCATTATCACTTATGTATTTTCAACAGTGGAGTTTCTACACACCATAGATTAAGGTGTGGAGCTCTGCTGTACCTCGAGTATTAATGCAATTACTATTGTTCTTCTATTCAATTCCGCTTGTTCTTGTTCTAAGATATCACTTGTTCTTCAACTTGATGAATGTGATGATCCATGACACTCATCATCATTCTCACCTATGAACGTGTGCCTGACAACCACTTCCGTTCTACCTTAGATTGGGTGGATATCTCTTGGATTCTTTAACCGGAGTCTTCGTGGTATAAGCTAGAATTGATGGCGGCATTCAAGAGAATCCGGAAGGTCTAAACCTTGTCTGTAGTATTCTGAGTAGGATTCAATGATTGAATGACTATGACGAGCTTCAAACTCCTGAAGGCTGGGCGTTAGTGACAGACGTAAAAGAATCACTGGATTCTATTCCAACCTGATTGAGAACCGACAGATGAATAGCCGTGCCGTGACAGGGTGCGTTGAACATTTTCACTGAGAGGATAGGAGGTAGCCACTGACAATGGTGAAACCCTTGCATACAGCTTGACATGGAAAGGAGTAAGAAGGATTGGATAAAGACAGTAGGAAAGCAGAGAGATGGAAGGAACACAGCATCTCCATACGCTTATCTGAAATTCCCACCAATGAATTGCATAAGTATCTCTATCTTTATCTTTATGTTTTATTCATCATCCATAACCATTTGAGTTTGCCTGACTAAGATTTACAAGGTGACCATATCTTGCTTCATATCAACAATCTCTGTGGGATCGACCCTTACTCGCATAAGGTTTATTACTTGGACGACCCAGTACACTTGCTGGTTAGTTGTGCGAAATTGTGTTTATGCCATGGTATTGAACACCAAGTTTTTGGATTCATCACCGGGGATTATTTGAGTTGTGAAAAGTATTGATCACAATTTCGTGCATCAAGTTTTTGGCGCCGTTGCCGGGGATTGTTCGAGTATGGACAACTGACGGTTCATCTTGTTGCTTAGATTAGGTATTTTTCTTCAGAGTTCTTAAGAATGAATTCTAGAGTTGCATGATGATCTGTTGAAGTCTAGCTGGCTGTGAAGCCATGTCTAATTTTGTTAGACCGAGGTTTCAACTTATCATCACAAGAGCTTGTTGATTTCTATTCTTAAGAATGAATTCTAGTGTTTCAAGGTGATGTTCTTATCATCACCAAAGCTGATTGATCTTCATCAATTTAGCTCTTGAATGCAATGTTCTGCTAAAGCTTGGCTAGCCATGTCTCTAATTCCTGGACCGGAGTCTTAGACTAACATTGCATGATTCCTGGAATTCTCATTAAGAATTTTGATACCTTTATTTTCCTTTTCCACTTAATTTTCGAAAAATCCAAAAAAATTTTACAAAATCATAAAAACCAAAAATATTTTATGTTTCTTTTTGAGTCTAGTGTTTCATTTTTAAGTTTTGTGTCAATTGCATGTTTTTGTTCTTCTTGCATTCATTCATGTGTCTTGAGTGATCTTCAAGATGTTCTTGATGATTTCATTGCTCTGATTTTTAAATTTTCTTGACTTGAGTGTTTGTGTTTCTCATATGCATTCTCATTTTGTTAGTGTCAGTAGTATACAAACTGCTAAGTTTGGTGTCTTGCATGCATTATCATTTGATTTTAGTTGCATTTGATTATTCCTTATTATTAAAAATCCAAAAATATTTTTAATTTGTGTCTTTTCAAGTCAATAATACAGAGAATTGAAGATTCAGAACATACAGCAGAGGAATTACACCGAAAAAGCTGGGCGTTCAAAACACCCAGTGAGGAAGGCAAACTGGCGTTTAAACGCCAGCCAAGGTGCCTGGTTGGGCGTTTAATGCCCAAAAGGGTAGTGGTTTGGGCGTTAAACGCCAGAATGTGCACCATTCTGGGCGTTTAACGCCAGGATGGCACAAGAAGGAAGATTTTGTTTTCAAATCAATTTTTTTTTTAGTTTTCAAAATCAAATCTTTTTCAAACCAAATCTTTTCAAACAAATCTTTTTCAAAATCAATTTCTTTCTATACTTGCTATCAATTAATGATTTGATTCAACATTTCAAGTATGTTGCCTTTTCTGTTGAGAAAGGTTTAATGTTTGAATCATATCTTTTCTTGTTAGCCATGTTATTAATTTTTAAAATCAAATCTTTTTAAAATGTTTTTCAAATCATATCTTCTCAATCACATCTTTTTAAAACCAATCATATCTTCTTAACCACATCTTTTTCAAAAATAGTTTTCAATCAAATCTTTTTGATTTCTAATTTCAAAATCTTTTTCAAAAATCACTTTACTTCTTTCTTAATCTTGGTTTTCGAAAATCAATTAAAGTTTTTCAAAATGTTTTTAAAATCTTTTTTTAATTATTTTCGAAAATTTCTTCCCATCTTCTCACATCCTTCTATTTATGGACTAACACTATTCCTTAATGCACAATTCGAACTCCATCCTTCTTGATAAGTTCGAATTTTCTACCTCTTCCTTCCATTTTTCTTTTTCTCTGACACCTTAAGGAATCTCTATACTGTTACATTGAGGATTCCACATTTTCTTGTTTTCTTCTCTTTCATATGAGCAGGAGCAAAGACAAAATCATTCTTGTTGAGGCTGACCCTGAACCTGAAAGGACCTTGAAGCGAAAGCTAAGAGAAGCTAAGGCACAATTCTCCGTAGAGGACCTAACAGAAATCTTCAAAGAAGAAGAACCCATGGCAGCCGAAAACAACAACAATGCCAACAATGCAAGGAAGGTGCTGGGTGACTTTACTGCACCTACTCCCGACTTCTATGGGAGAAGCATCTCTATCCCTGCCATTGGAGCAAACAACTTTGAGCTTAAGCCTCAATTAGTTTCTCTAATGGAACAGAATTGCAAGTTTCATGGACTTCCATTGGAAGATCCTCATCAGTTTTTAGCTGAATTCTTGCGAAGCTGTGACACTGTCAAGACTAATGGGGTTGACCCTGA
>NC_029781.3:80181473-80184590 GCF_000817695.3 Arachis duranensis | reverse complement strand
TTGGATAGCTCTGCTGGAGGATCTCTTCATCTGAAGAAGACGCCTGCAGAAGCTCAAGAACTAATTGAAATGGTTGCAAATAACCAATTCATGTACACTTTTGAAAGGAATCCTGTGAACAATGGGACTAATCAAAAGAAAGGAGTTCTTGAGATTGACACTCTGAATGCCATATTGGCTCAGAACAAAATATTGACTCAGCAAGTCAAGATGATTTCTCAAAGTCTATCTGGAATGCAAAATGCACCAGGCAGTACTAAGGACGCTTCATCTGAAGAAGAAGCTTATGATCCTGAGAACCCTTCAATGGAAGAGGTGAATTACATGGGAGAACCCTATGGAAACACCTATAATTCTTCATGGAGAAATCATCCAAATCTCTCATGGAGGGATCAACAGAGACCTCAACAAGGTTTCAACAATAATAATGGTGGAAGAAACAGGTATAGCAATAGCAAGCCTTTTCCATCATCTTCTCAGCAACAAACAGAGAATTCTAAGCAGAACCACTCTGACTTAGCAACCATGGTCTCTGATCTAATCAAAACCACTCAAAGTTTCATGACTGAAACAAGGTCCTCCGTTAGAAATTTGGAGGGACAAGTGGGTCAGCTGTGCAAGAAAATTACTGAACTCCCTCCTAGTACTCTTCCAAGCAATACAGAAGAAAATCCAAAAGGAGAGTGCAAAGCCATCAACATGGCCGAATTTGGAGAGGAGGAAGAGGCAGTGAACGCCACTGAGGAAGACCTCAATGGACGTCCACTGGCCTCCAATGAGTTCCCTAATGAGGAACTTTGGGAATCTGAGGCTCAAAATGAGACCATAGAGATTCCATTGGACTTACTTCTACCATTCATGTGCTCTGATGAGTATTCTTCCTCTGAAGAGGATGAGTATGTCACTGAAGAGCAAGTTGCTAAATACCTTGGAGCAATCATGAAGCTAAATGACAAGTTATTTGGAAATGAGACTTGGGAGGATAAATCCCCTTGCTCACCAAAGAATTGGATGACTTGTCTAGGCAGAAACTACCTCAAAAGAGACAAGATCCTGGGAAGTTCTCAATACCTTGTGCCATAGGCACCATGACCTTCAAGAAGGCTCTGTGTGACCTAGGGTCAAGTGTAAACCTCATGCCTCTCTCTGTAATGGAGAAGCTAGGGATCTTTGAGGTGCAAGCTGCAAAAATCTCACTAGAGATGGCAGACAACTCAAGAAAACAAGCTTACGGACTTGTAGAGGATATTCTGGTAAAAGTTGAAGACCATTACATCCCTGCTGATTTCATAGTCCTAGAGACTGGGAAGTGCATGGATGAATCCATCATCCTTGGCAGACCCTTCCTAGCCACAGCAAGGGCTGTGATTGATGTTGACAGAGGAGAATTGATCATTCAAGTGAATGAAGAATCCTTTGTGTTTAAGGCTCAAGGATATCCCTTTGTCATCATGGAGAGGAAGTATGAAGAGCTTCTCTCAAAACAGAGTCAAACAGAGCCCCCACAATCAAACTCTAAGTTTGGTGTTGGGAGGCCACAACCAACTTCTAAGTTTGGTGTTGAACCCCCACATTCAAACTCTAAGTTTGGTGTTGGGAGGCTCCAACATTGCTCTGAGCATCTGTGAGGCTCCATGCGAGCCCTCTGTCAAGCTACTGACATTAAAGAAGCGCTTGTTGGGAGGCAACCCAATGCTATATTTTATCTATTTTTCTTTGTTATTTTATGTTTTCTGTAGGTTGATGATCATGAGAAGTCACAAAATCAATTGAAAAAGCAAAAATAGAATGAAAAAACAGAAAGAAAAATAGCACACCCTGTAGGAGAACTTGCTGGCATTTAAACGCCAGTAAGGCTAGCAGATGGGCGTTTAACGCCCAGTCTGGCACCATTCTGGCCATTTAACGCCAGAAAGGGGCACCAGACTGGCGTTAAACGCCAGTAAAGGGAAAGAACTTGGCGTTAAATGCCAGAAATGGGCACCAGCCCGGCGTTTAATGCCAGAATTGGCACAGAGAGCATTTTTCAGGCCATTTGGTGCAGGGATGACTTTTCCTTGACACCTCAGGATCTGTGGACCCCACAGGATCCCCACCTACCCCGCCACCCTCTCTTTTCTTCTTCACCCATTCACCAATCACCTCAACACCTCTTCCCCAAAAACCCTTCACCTATCAAATCCCATATTTCCCTTCACCACTCACATCCATCCTTCATAAAACCCCACCTACCTCACCATTCAAATTCAAACCACTTTCCCACCCAAACCCACCCTCCCATAACCGAACCCTACCCCTCTCTTCACCCCTATATAAACCCATCTTCACTCCTTCATTTTCACACAACCTAAACACTACTTCTTCCCTTTTGGCCGAACCACAAAGCCATTTCCATCTCCTTCATTTCTTCTTCTTCTCCCCTTTTTGGCCGAACACAAAGCCATTCCCTTCTTCCTCATTTCTTCTTCTTCTACTCTCTTCTTTCTTCTTTTGCTCTAGGACGAGCAAACCTTTTAAGTTTGGTGTGGTAAAAGCATTGCTTTTTGTTTTTCCATAACCATTTATGGCATCCAAGGCCGGAGAAACCTCTAGAAAGAGGAAAGGGAAGGCAAAAGCTTCTACCTCCGAGTCATGGGAGATGGAGAGATTCATCTCAAGGGTGCATCAAGACCACTTCTATGAAGTTGTGGCCTTGAAGAAGGTGATCCCTGAGGTCCCTTTCAAACTCAAAAAGAGTGAATATCCAGAGATCCAACATGAGATCCGAAGAAGAGGTTGGGAAGTTCTTACCAACCCCATTCAACAAGTCAGAATCTTAATGGTTCAAGAGTTCTATACCAATGCATGGATCACCAAGAACCATGATCAAAGTGTGAACCCTGATCCAAAGAATTGGCTTACTATGGTTCGGGGGAAATACTTGGATTTTAGCCCGGAAAATGTAAGGTTGGCATTCAACTTGCCCATGATGCAAGGAGATGAACACCCTTATACTAGAAGGGTCAACTTTGATCAAAGGTTGGACCAAGTCCTCAAAGTCATTTGTGAAGAGGGCGCCCAATGGAAGAGAGATTCAAGAGGAAAGCCGATTCAATTGAGAAGGCATGACCTCAAGCC
>NC_029781.3:80180312-80181400 GCF_000817695.3 Arachis duranensis | reverse complement strand
CCACTAGCAACCGGTCCGAAGTTACTTTAGACCGGGCTATCATGATTCATAGCATCATGATTGGAGAAGAAATAGAAGTTCATGAGGTGATATCCCAAGAACTTTATAAGGTGGCGGACAAGTCCTCTACCTTGGCAAGGTTAGCCTTTCCTCATCTCATTTGTCACCTCTGTTATTCAGTCGGAGTTGACATAGAGGGAGATATCCCCATTGATGAGGACAAGTCCATCACTAAGAAGAGGATGGAGCAAACAAGAGACCCCTCTCATCATGAAATCCCTGAGATGCCTCAAGGGATGCACTTTCCTCCACAAAACTATTGGGAGCAACTAAACACCTCCCTAGGAGAATTGAGTTCCAACATGGGACAACTAAGGGTGGAGCACCAAGAACACTCCATTCTCCTCCAAGAAATTAGAGAAGATCAAAGAATCATGAGAGAGGAGCAACAAAGACAAGGAAGAGACACCGAGGAGCTTAAGCACTCCATAGGATCTTCAAGAGGAAGAACAAGCCGGCATCACTAAGGTGGACCCGTTCTTTAATCTCCTTGTTCTTTATTTTCCTGTTTTTCGAATTTTATGCTTATATTTATCTATGTTTGTGTCTTGTGATCATTAGTGTCTTAGTGTCTATGCCTTGAAGTTATGAATGTCCTATGAATCCATCACCTCTCTTGAATGAAAAATGTTCTTAATTGAAAAAGAAAAGAATTGCATGAATTATGAATTTTATAACAGATTAATTATTTTGATGTGGTGGCAATACTTTTGTTTTCTGAATGTATGCTTGAACAGTGCATATGTCTTTTGAATTTGTTGTTCATGAATGTTGGCTCTTGAAAGAATGATGAAAAAGGAGACATGTTACTGAGGATCTGAAATATCATAAAAATGATTCTTGAAGCAAGAAAAAGCAGTGAATACAAAAAAAAGAAGAAAAACGAAAAAAAAGAGAAGAAAAGAAAACGAAAAAAAAAGAGAGAAAAAGAAAGAAATAAAGTTGTGATCCAAGGCAAAAAGAGTGTGCTTAAGAACCCTGGACACCTCTAATTGGGGACTCTAGCAAAGCTGAGTCACAATCTGAAG
>NC_029781.3:80179314-80180113 GCF_000817695.3 Arachis duranensis | reverse complement strand
AGAAGCCAATCATTCTGAATTTCAAAGGATAGAGTGGGATGCCAAAATTGTTCAGAGGCAAAAAGCTAAAAGTCCCGCTCATCTAATTAATACTGATCTTCATAGATGTTTTTGGAATTCATTGTATATTCTCTTCTTTTATCTTATTTGATTTTCAGTTGCTTGAGGAGAAGCAACAATTTAAGTTTGGTGTTGTGATGAGCGGATAATTTATATGCATTTTGGCATTGTTTTTAGTATATTTTTAGTATGTTCTAGTTAGTTTTTAGTATATTTTTAGTTAAAATTCACTTTTCTGGACTTTACTATGAGTTTGTGTCTTTTTCTGTGATTTCAGGTATTTTCTGGCTGAAATTGAGGGACTTGAGCAAAAATCTGATTCAGAGACTAAAAAGGACTGCAGATGCTGTTGGATTCTAACCTCCCTGCACTCGAAGTGGATTTTCTGGAGCTACAGAAGCCCAATTGGCGCGCTCTCAATGGCGTTGGAAAGTAGACATCCTGAGATTTCCAGCAATATATGATAGTCCATACTTTGCCCAAGATTTGATGGCCCAAACCGGCGTTCAAAGTCACCATCAGAATTTCCAGCGTTAAACGCCGGAACTGGCACAAGGATGGGAGTTAAACGCCCAAACTGGCATGAAAGCTGGCGTTTAACTCCAAGAAGAGTCTCTACACGAAAATGCTTCAATGCTCAGCCCAAGCACACACCAAGTGGGCCTGAAAGTGGATTTTTATGTCATTTACTCATCTCTGTAAACCCTAGGCTACTAGTTCTCTATATATAGGACCTTTT
>NC_029781.3:80171278-80179039 GCF_000817695.3 Arachis duranensis | reverse complement strand
GGATTCAATGATTGAATGACTGTGACGAGCTTCAAACTCTTGAAGGCTGGGCGTTAGTGACAGATGCAAAAGAATCACTGGATTCTATTCCAACCTGATTGAGAACCGACAAATGAATAGCCGTGCCGTGACAGGGTGCGTTGAACATTTTCACTGAGAGGATGGGAGGTAGCCACTGAAAACGGTGAAACCCTTGCATATAGCTTGCCATGGAAAGGAGTAAGAAGGATTGGATGAAGACAGTAGGAAAGCAGAGAGACGGAAGGAACACAGCATTTCCATACGCTTATCTGAAATTCCCACCAATGAATTGCATAAGTATCTCTATCTTTATCTTTATGTTTTATTCATCATCCATAACCATTTGAGTTTGCCTGACTAAGATTTACAAGGTGACCATAGCTTGCTTCATACCAACAATCTCTGTGGGATCGACCCTTACTCGCGTAAGGTTTATTACTTGGACGACCCAGTACACTTGCTGGTTAGTTGTGCGAAATTGTGTTTATGCCATGGTATTGAACACCAAGTTTTTGGATTCATCACCGGGGATTATTTGAGTTGTGAAAAGTTTTGATCACAATTTCGTGCATCAATAATTAAGTTGGAAGTTCACTAGATTGAGCATTTTTTTCTTTTGTTTGTTTACTTTATTCAGTTGTTTACCTTCACTTTGTTTCGTTTCTTCCTCACCCCCTATACCCCCTCTGTTTTCTTTCTTTCTTTATTATTATCTACAATTCTGCTCACTAACCCACTAACTGTTTGATAAATTGCATCACTCACTCTAACAGTCACTCTAACAAGAATAATCTCTTCATTTCATCTCTTGCTGTGTGTTTTGTTAGTTGTATGACAGGGAGAAGAGGGGGAGCTTCAACCTCCTTCGATTCCGAACTTGAAAGAACCCTCCAGAGACTAAGGAGGGAAGCAAGAGGGAAAGGAGTTTGTGGTGCTGAGGAAGAGGAAGAGTATTTTGAAACCAACATGGAGGAGAACTTGGAAAACAATCATGAAGAAGAAGCTCACAACCATGCTAGAGAAGGCCCTGCAAATCATGCTGGGTAAGAAAGGAGAGTTCTAGGTTCCTACATCAATCCAAATCCAGGAAACTGTGGAAGTAACATCCAGAAGCCCACCATACACGCCAACAACTTTGAACTAAAACCCCAGCTCATCACCCTTGTTCAGAACAACTGCTCATTTGGAGGAAGTGCTCAAGAAGACCCCAATCAACATCTAACCACCTTCCTGAGAATTTGTGACACTGTGAAGTCTAATAGAGTCCACCTGGATGTCTATAGGATGCTTTTGTTCCCTTTTTCACTCAGGGACAAGGCATCCAAGTGGCTTGAATCCTTCCCAAAGGAGAGCTTAAAAAATTGGGAAGATGTGGTGAACAAATTTTTGGCAAGATTCTACCCTCCTCAAAGAATTAATAGGCTGAGAGCTGAGGTGCAGACTTTCAGACAACAAGATGGTGAGACTCTCTATGAGGCATGGGAGAGGTTCAAGGACTTAACAAGAAGATGCCCACCAGATATGTTCAATGAATGAGTTCAACTTCACATTTTCTATGAAGGTCTTTCCTATGAGTCAAAGAAGGCTGTAGATCATTCATCAGGGGACTTTCTAAACAAGAAGAAAACCATTGAAGAGGCCATAGATGTCATTGAAACAGTAGCTGAGAATGACTACTTTTATGCCTCTGAAAGAAGTAACACTCGAGGAGTAATGGAGCTGAACCACATGGATGCATTGCTAGCTCAAAATAAGATGATCACCAAGCAGCTAGCAGATCTCACCAAGAAGGTGGAGGAAAACCAAGTCGCAGCAGTCATCACTTTATCACCAGCTCAAGAAGGAGTGAATATAGGAGAAGAAGGTGACTAGGAACAAGCCAACTATGTTGGAAACTCACCTAGACAAATCCATGACCCATACTCTAAAACTTACAACTCTGGATGGAGAAATCACCCCAACTTTTGTTGGGAAAATCAACAAGACCAAGGTCAAGACCAGAGACGCCACAACCTCAATTCCAACAACAATGCAACTCACCAACATACCTCACAGAGATCCTATCAACACCCACCTAACCCCAATCCACCATCACTAACGGACGATAAACTTTCAAAAATTGAGACTCTACTAGAAGATTTATGTAGAGAAGTCCAAGACAACAAGGTGTTTAAGGAAGTAGTGCGAGCCAATATAAAAAACCAAGGAGAAAACATCAAGAGACTGGAGTCCCAAGTAGGGTATCTATCTCAACAAATTCCCAAACCCACTGATGGATTTCCCAGTGACACGGAGAAGAACCCAAGAAGAGAAACAAATAAAGTAAGGTGGAAAGAATGTAAGAAGATCACCACAAGTGATGAGAGGAGTATGAAGAAAGTAGAACACCTCCAAGACAGTCAAAAGGGAAACCAGGAAGAAAGAGACTATGCACCCCAACCTACACTCAAGGAAGAGCTGAAGAGAAGGGAGATACTGAACCCATATGCACCCTTTCTCCAAAGACTTAAAGGTGATGTAGCAGGGAGAATGTATTCAAGGTTCCTTGACATGTTTGCATATCTTGATGTAAATATACCATTTATTAAAGCCCTCCAGCAAATGCCTTCCTACATAAAGTATATAAAGGAGCTATTAGCTAGAAAGAGTTCATTGAAGGGTGGACAAATAATAAAGATGAATAGGGATTGCAGTGCTCTCATTCAACCAGGGCCACCCACAAAGAAGAAGGATCCAGGGAGTTTCCACATTCCCTGTGCCATAGGAGAAACAATGATTGATAAAGGACTCTGTGACTTGGGAGCAAGTATCAACCTAATGCCTCTATCCCTCATGAAAAAGCTTCAAATTAATGAGCTAACACCCACAGATGTAATCATCAAATTGGCTGACAAAACTCAAAAACAGGCACTATGAGTGGTTGAGAATGTGTTAGTAAAGGTTGGGAACTACTTCCTCCCCACAGACTTTGTTGTCCTGGAAATGGATGAGAATCCTATTTACCCCATCATTCTAGGAAGGCCATTTTTAGCCACAGCCAGAGCACTCATAGATGTGGAGCGAGGAAAGCTAGTGCTGAGAATACATGATGATCAGCTCACCTTCAATGTTTTCAACCTCTCACAACAAGCAGACCATGATAACAAAAAGTCAGAGGAAAAGCAAATAGAAGAGCTGACGTCAGAGCTAAACAAGGGAGCACAAGAAAACAGGTCCCAAGGGGATGGAAAAATAAGAAAATACCTACAGAAGATTTCTCGCCAGGAGATGAAGTGGTCTCTATATACTTTCTACCTATACCACCTCACCTCCCCACTATTCCATCTCAGCTGCCTCCAGTGTACACCGTCAACAAAATCTTGTCCTTAGAGCATGTGGAGCTTATCAACAAGGCCAATGGAAATAGGTTCACTGCAAGGGGGGAAGATTTCAAGCATTATCAGCCACCTTGACAAGGACCAAATGTCAAGCTAATGACGCTAAAGAAGTGCTTCATGGGAGGCAACCCATGTTCTACACCCTCTTCCTTTAATCGCAAATAGTAGTAATAAGGCAAAGTCCATGGATTCTAAATCAATTTTGATAAACAATATAATACCCCCTTACATGCAGCGTATAGTACATGATAAGTTTGGTGTTCAAGGCACACCAAGTGGGCTTGAACACACTTTATGAGGTGAAATTATTCCCGAAACTTGTTGCACCATACGATCACAAACAAGTTTGGTGTACCAACGTTGCATGCATGGGAGATCTAGTGGTTGATTGATTTGCATTCATGAAAAGCATTTAGTTAATTAAAAACAAAAGAAAAAGATTTTTGTTAGTAGCTAGTTCACACCTTAAATCTTTGTTAGTGGTTGATTGATTTGCATTCCTTTTTTTGTTTTGTATAGGAAATCAAAAAGGACATTGATGATACTTGATAGGACAATCAAGGAAGGGAGATTTGGCCACTATGCCAAGGAATGTATACACTTGTCTCCAAGGGGAGTATCTTGGAAAATGATGCCATGCAACATTGGAAAGTGGATAGCCTTGGAGACCGAACCAAGACCTTCATAAAAAGGGTGAACCTGGTGCTCATCCAAGATCAAGCCCCAACCGTTCATCACAAAACTACACTAGCAATCCACACCTTTCAAACACCCATCACTCCTCTATATAAATGATCCTCATTTTTTTGCACCCTCTTCGTACACTTCTTGTTCTCATTCATATCCTTTCCCTTCCTTTGAACATACACTCTGTTCTTCACCAAAGGTTTCACACACACCCTCCTAGCCATCTTGTGAGTAACAAACATATCAACCATCTTGCATCGCATCATCAAGCTCAAAGAGACAAAAAGGGAAGGAACCCACAGGGCAGCCTCCTTTTGATGAAAAGCGATTCAGAACCTTTTACCATGCACTACAATTTGAGTGGATGGCTGACAAAAAAATCATATATGAATTAGGCTTTCAAGTCACACAAACTGAGTGCCCAGAAATCATAGAAAAGGTGAAAAAATGCCGATGGGAGCTCCTCACGGATCCAATTACAAGGGTGAACGCAACTCTGGTGAGAGAGTTTTATGCAAATGCAGTTAGATATGATAAGGCGGATGAATCCTATACAAGTTTCGTGAGAGGGGTCATGGTGGATTTTAGTTCCATGAGCATCATGAGAGTGCTGAAGTTGCGAAGCATACCCTTTGCAGATGAGAGCTATCACTCAAGAATAGACAACAAACCCAACCACGAACAAATTATACAGGATATATGTGTGCAAAGAGCAGATTGGGACAGAGACCCCAATAGGAAACCCAGATTTATAAAAAGAGGAGACCTCCTCCCTGAGGCCAAAGGGTGGGTTGAAATTGTAAGGAGATCCATCCTCCCAGCCGAAAACAACTCAGAGGTAAACCTTAAGAGAGCAACAATGGTGCAATGCCTAATGAAGGGAGGAGAAATCAAGGTTCATGAACTCATAGCCCAAGGCATTCGGAAGCTTGCTGAGAAGAGTGATTCTGGAGAAAAGTTAGGTTATCCCAGCACTATTCTCTGTCTTTGCAACCAGGCTAGGGTGATATTCGAGGATGAAAATCCTGAGTGGATAAAGGTTGGCCTTCCAATCACTTATCGTCGGATGCATGCTGCTGCAACTCCATTACCTCAGCGAAGGGTAAGAAAGAGGCCAGCCCATCAAGCTGAAGAAGGACAACATCCACAGGAGCAAGCCCCAGCCACCTTAAGCATACACCAATTACAAGAGGCTATTGATACCTTATCTAGGCAATGCATGGAAAATCAGGGGGCACAAAAGGAGTTTCAAATGCAATTAATGGACCACCAAGAAGAATCACTCTCTAGATGGATGAATCAGCAAGGGGAATGGCAAAAACAATTGATTGACCAGCAATTGGAACAAGGAGACAATGGAGTGAATCCTTCCATAACCTGAACCAGAAGCAAGATCAACAACAAGAAGCCATCCAAAGGCTAATCAACATCCAAGCACATCAAGGTGCACATATTCATGAGATGCATAGGAAACAAAGAGAACAGGTATATCTTTTCGATGAATACAGAGCATTCTCGGAAGGAGTCTACATGAGTGAGACTGGATATCATGTAAATACCCAAGCCAGGCTTGGGTACCTAGTCGGACAACTACCTGTATTGCATCCTGGGATCACAAAATATGAGGATGTAAAGGATGAATTAGCACGAGTGGAGCGTGAAAGGGCCAAATAGAGTCATGAGTCAGTAAGGAAGGCACTGGAAGATTGGAAAATTGCTAGAATGAATCGGATGGGAGGAAGCACAAGCGGACAAAGTGAACATAAAGAGGACAAGAAAGCAGAAGAACATGAGCATTCCAATAAGTAAAGGTGGTGAAGTTCCTTCTTAGTTCGATCTTTTTCAAAGCTTTAAATAAGGAAAATCATGTATGAAATAGAACATGCTTTCATGAGTAGCTTAGGATTTTCAATTCTGCATTTAAGTTTTCATTGCTTAGGTCTATGCTTATTAAGCTTAATGTCCCTGGTGTTCACTTTCATCTTGCTTACTTGTATGCTTGCCCTTTAAGTTAATCAAAAAGAAAATGTTATGAAAAGAACAAGAGTGGAGTTATTTTGAGAAGTTAGTTTTGACTGTTTGTGGTAGGATGATTAGTAAGCTAAGTTGGTTCACCAAACAAGGAAAGAAGGCAACTATCTACCCTGAATCCTATGCTTGAAACACATCCTATGAGACTAACTAAATAATAAGATCCCAATAAGAAAAGAGAAAGAGCAATAAAAGTAAAAAGGAAAGAAACACAATAAGAAATAATGCTAGGCACCAAGGGTTTTAAAATTGAGGCATGTGTCTGTGGTGTTCATGTGCAAGAGATATGCTTGGATGAATAAGCTCTTAGGGGTGCCTCATCACTTGGTAACTTGGATTAACTAATCCGGGATTATCAGCTGAAAGTCCACTATCAAGAGTGACCTTTGCTACAGAACACTTAGTAACCCAAAGAGGTGCTGGACACCAAGGTCTCAAGAAAGAAAAATAACAAACCATGTGCCTGTGGTGTGTATGTATGAGGGAAAGATACTTGAGGGAGTAAGTCCTTAGGGGTGTCTTAACACCTAGCACCTTGAACCAACTGGTTCGGGAGTGTTGGCTGAAAGTTTATCATAAAGAGTCGCCCTCTTACAGAGCACTTAGCCAAAAGAAGAATGTAATAAACCTTGGAAAAGAAGGAAGGATCAACAATTAGGAAGTCTCAAAGGATGCAATCAGGAGAGCGACCAAGGACTTGATAAAAGCCTGAAACCTAGTAAAGGAAAGAACCTAAATTGCTATGCATGAAACTCCATAAATCAGGAATTCTACTTCTATATTATCTTCTTGTTCTTTCATTCATTTTTCCGAATTCTATTTCTATATTATCTTCTTGTTCTTTCATTCATTTTTCCTATGTTTCAGTATTTGCTTAGGGACAATCAAGATTTAAGTTTGGTGTTGTGATGCCAGGGCATCTAGGCCAGTTTCATTGACCTTTTCTTTACTGTTTTAGGTTAGTTTCATGCATTTTCTTAGTGAATAAGGCAAGTTTTGGATGAAAATACATTTACACCTTGATTTAAGCAACTATTGTGAATTTCACATGATTTCATGAGGATTTTTGCTAGAATTGAATGATAAATTGATGATGCATAATCTTATGACTTTGGCTAGAGCTTTGATGCACTTTATTGCTTGATTTCAGGACAAAGGAAACAAGGAAGAACTACGTTAGTGCTCACGTTAATTGATGAGCGGATAATTTATACGCTTTTTGGCATTGTTTTTAGTATGTTTTTAGTATGTTTTAGTTAGTTTTTAGTATATTTTTATTAGTTTTTAGTTAAAATTCACTTTTCTGGACTTTACTACGAGTTTGTGTGTTTTTCTGTGATTTCAGGTATTTTCTGGCCGAAATTGAGGGACTTGAGCAAAAATCTGATTCAGAGGCTGAAAAGGACTGCAGATGCTGTTAGATTCTGACCTCCCTGCACTCGAAGTGGATTTTCTGGAGCTACAAAAGCCCAATTGGCGTGCTCTCAACGGCGTTGGAAAGTAGACATCCTGAGCTTTCCAGAAATATATAATAGTCCATACTTTGCCCGAGATTTGATGGCCCAAACTGGCGTTCCAAATCAGCTCAAAACTGCCCGGCGTTAAACGCCGGAACTGGCACAAGAATGGGAGTTAAACGCCCAAA
>NC_029781.3:80147918-80171132 GCF_000817695.3 Arachis duranensis | reverse complement strand
ACTCATCTTTGTAAACCCTAGGCTACTAGTTCTCTACAAATAGGACCTTTTACTATTGTATTTTCATCTTTGGATCATTTTTAGATCTTTTGATCATCTTTGGACGTCTAGTTCTTAGATCATGGGAGGCTGGTCATTCCTAGACCTTGTTCTTATCTATTTTCAACGGTGGAGTTTCTACACACCATAGATTAAGGTGTGGAGCTCTGCTGTACCTCGAGTATTAATGCAATTACTACTGTTCTTCTATTCAATTCAGCGAGGACGGGATTGTAGCCACTGACAACGGTGATGCCCAACATACAGCTTGCCATGGAAAGGAGTAAGAAGGATTGGATGAAGACAGTAGGAAAGCAAAGAGACGGAAGGGACAAAGCATCTCCATACGCTTATCTGAAATTCTCACCAATGAATTACATAAGTATCTCTATCTTTATCTTTATGTTTTATTCATACATCATCCATAACCATTTGAGTTTGCTTGACTAAGATTTACAAGGTGACCATAGCTTGCTTCATACCAACAATCTTCGTGGGATCGACCCTTACTCGCGTAAGGTTTATTACTTGGACGACCCAGTACACTTGCTGGTTAGTTGTGCGAAGTTGTGATAAAGAGTTGAGATTACAATTGTGTGTACCATGTTGATAGCACCATTGATGATCACAATTTCGTGCACCATTAATCTAGTTAACGTGACCACTAACGTGGAATGGTAAATAGCTTGCAACGTTAATGAGAAAAGTGATCACCAATAACGCCTGCGAAGCCATCATAAGCCCATGTTAATTGCCATGTTAACTAGGTTAACGTGGTAGTTAACGTGGAGACAAAAGAAAGCTCCAACGTTAGTGGTAAACGTGAACACCACTAACGTTCCAAGATTTGGCAATAAGCCACGTTAAGAGTCACGTTAACTTAGTTAGCGTGAACTCTAACACGGAAGAGAGGAACAATGCCAACGTTAGTGACAATCACCTTTGTCACTAACGTTGGATTAAACTAGCATTGCCCACGTTAGTGGTCACGTTAAGACCACTAACGTGAAAGTTAACGTGGAGCTAAGATTGATGAGCCAACGTTAGTGACACTCACCTTTGTCACTAACGTTGGAGATGGCAGTCACTACCACGTTAGTGGCCACGTTAACTTAGTTAACGTGTGATCTAACGTGGAGAGTAAGGGCACTTGGAGCGTTAGTGACAAAGGTAAGTGTCACTAACGCTCTCGAAGGTGAGGCATAACCATGTTAAGAGCCACGTTAGTTACACTAACATGAACTCTAACGTAGGACAAAGGGCACAAGGCAACGTTATTGGGAAAGGTGAGTCCCAATAACGCTTGCGAAGGTTTATAAGAAAACATTATTGGGAAAGGTGAGTCCCAATAATGCTTGCGAAGGTTTACAAGGCTACGCTAGTGGTCATGTTGGTGCCACTAACGTTGGAGTTAACATGGGCTATATGGGGTTGGAACTTTAGTGAAAAATGTAATTGCCACTAACGTTCTCAAACCCACAATGTCACTTAACGTTAACTTCAATAACGCCCATGCCTAATTCATACTTCTCTGCAAGCTGAGCCCACTAAAGATTGTAACTGCTTCAACTCAAGATCTAAGGCCCACATCCAAGACTTGAAGAACTCATTAGAAGATCAAGTGAAGTAGTATATATAGGAGTAGTTTTGAACTATAGAGAAGCTTGGCACTATGGAGAACTACCCTCTGTATATTTACTTTTCTGCATTTTTAGCTAAGGATGTATTCTTTTCTGCCATTTTTCATTTCTAGAGCTATGAACAACTAAACCCCTTTCATTGGGTTACGGAACTCTGTTGTAATTTGACGGATCACTTATAGTTTTCATTCTCTTCTTCTTTCTTCTCTTTTGATTTACTAGAAAGCTTTCGATCTTAATTCAATTGGTTAGTTGTCTTGGAAAATAAACTCTCCATAATTGGATCTCCTCTGAGCCTTGAAAAAGGGATGAGGATATCATGCTAGAAATACTTTCTCATGTTGGACCAATTCGGGGTCTGGGCGGATATAGTGACATGTAATCCTCCCAACACTTTGAATTGGAAATACATGTGGTATAATCAGTGACCATACTTCATCTCTTCCCATGAGTAATTAAATCAAGGAATTGGGCAATTGTTCAAGCTTAGAGAGATTGGGTTGCCAAGAAATTGGAACCCAATCACTTAAGATTGCCAAGGAGATCAATAGATGCTTTGATTGAGGAAGAGATGAAAATGAATTTGATCTGGAGAATACAACATCTCCTGAGCCTAATGAATTTCCTATTTCTGATCTTACCCATTCTCTTTACTTTCTACCATTTATTTTCATGCTCATTTCCCCAAATCCCCTTCTAAGATTCTGCACTTTATTTTCTACTATTTACTTTCCCGCCATTTAATTTTTTGCAATTCTCAAACTACATTCTGTGTAACTCAACTAGCATACTCTTCCAACTAAAGTTGCTTGACCAATCAATCCCTGTGGGATTTGACCTCACTCTATTGTGAATTTTTACTTGACGATAATTCGGTATACTTGCCGAAGGGAGATTTGTTGAGAGACAAGTTTTCATGCATCATATTTATGAACTCAGATTTTGATATGAGAATTATTGGCAGGAATGAAACCCATTAGGATTGCTGGGAGCATTGTCCTAAAAGTATAAATAATTACTAAAAGTGCAATGGAGTTTTTAATATTAGAGTCATGAAGTCTACATGGCTTGCTAAGGTCATCAAGAAGAAGGTGGAGAAGATCTCGAAAATAAAATTAAGTAGCATAAAAAGTAGGACTCAAAACAAGTGGAATGTGCAGATTTCAAAAGCAAAAAAGCATTTCGGGTGAAGCGAATTGCATTGGAAAGCATAAATAGTTCTTTCAAAGAGTATTATAGAAGATTGTATGATTATTGCCATGATTTGCTGAGAACAAATCACAATTCTTCCATGAAGTTATAAGTTCAATTGCCTTTTGAAACACAACGTTTCACAACTTCTTTCAAAATTTTAAAGGATTTATATCTGCCTTCAAGCTTTATAAGGAGAATTTCATGCAATATAGGCCAATGATTAGTTTAGACGGTTGTTTTTTGAAAATGCTCTATAGTGGCTAGCTATTGTATGCTATTGAGTGGGATCCAAAGATCAAATATTACCAATTGCGTACGCAATGGTGGAGGCAAAAAATAAGGATTCTTGGACGTGGTTTTGATCATATTTAAAGGATGACATAGGACATGAGAAGATATTGCGGTGCACATTTATGACTAACCAACAAAATGTAATGCTTCTTAATTCTAATATATTGTTAGTTAGCTCATTATAAGTTTTTACTGATTTTTATTGGTTAATTAGCTCTATTTTTTGGATGTCTAACTATTTTTTATGGTTAATTTCCTTATTATAAGTTGCTGATGATTCTAATGGTACCTATGACTATGGATCATTGCTGGTGTTTGGTTATATTTATACATTGTTGTTGATTTACATTTAATAGTTATGTTGTTGTCCTATTGTTGAATCTCTATAAGTCATGAATTTTTGAGTTGCTATTAGAATGTTATAGTGTAAGGCTTAGTGCCAAAATTTGATGAGCTGCTCCTAGGACAATAAATTTTGCATAGGACACTTATATGCTAAGTTAGAAAAATTTTTTTAGTCTAAACCTTAAAAAGATGTGGTATGCATAGAAGTAATCTATATTGCATCACGGGAGAAGAAATTGAGCGAAATGAAAAGATTAATGAAGGTGGTTATAAGTACTTGATTAAGATTCAGCCAAAATATTAGTCTAAATCTATGTTTGAATTTTATCACAAGTTTGATACAGTTATGAATAATGTGTGTGAAAGTTTCAACAATGCTATCATTGATTTAGGGATAAGCTGATTATTACAGTATTAGATGATATAGAGTATATCTCATGAAAAAAATGAGCAAATAATAGAGAGAATATTCAAGTATAATGATAATATTCTTCGAATGAGTAAGTTATAGTTGAAAAAAAAATTGATGCATCCGGATAATGGTTCTCCATAGCAGCCGATAGGTAAATTTGAGAAGACAAAAGGTAAAGACAAATTTATAGTAGACTTGATCAAACAAGAATGTTCTTGAAGAAGTTTTCAGTTAATAAGCTTACCATGCGTACATGTCAATAGTGTCATTAATCGTGAAAAAGAGGATATCAACAAATATATTACAAACTATTTCAAGAGAGAAACTTATGTGGATTGCTTGAACCAATAATTAATCCTTGCAATGGAGCAATGATGTCAGAGAAGATTGCACATCTAGATGTGTTGTCACACCATATAAAATCTCAATTGGGAGACCGAAGATAAAAAGAACACGATCAGAAGCTGAACATCCTCCTGGACCCAATTTGTCTAGTGTTGGGTTACAACAAAAATGTTCCAATTGCTCCAAATTTAGTCATAACAAGAGAGGATGTCTGACAGACTTCCAAGTGTAGGTGGCTGCCCAAATTTTTATTTTTATTTTCTTAAAAATGATGTTAGATATCATATGGAGTAACTCTCTTATTTATTGTAATTTTCACATTTGATTGTAAGCGACCACTGCTACTACACCACAACCAAGTTATAATCAAATTGCTAAGAACAAGCAAGTAATATGCCTGAGAAAAGGAGGTCTGGATCAAAAAAGACACATATTGTGAAGTCCACAAAAATAGCTATTATAAAGCCCACAAAGATAGCTGTACTAAAAACCACAACTCTAAAATCTCCTAAAACAAATAAGGCAAAACCCATCATTTCATATGGACAATTATTTACACAACCAAGTCAACCTCCAAATTCTAGCATAATCTCTTAGATGTGAAGATTTTATATTTTTTTCTTGTTCAAAAAGTTAGTTTTGTATTGTTCAAAACCAACTATTATTGTATAGGCAAAAACTCCAATCCAATTCCTTTTTATTTTGCATGCTACTTTATTTTGTGATGTGGTCTATTATGTTTATTAAGCTAAAATCAACTTCTGACAATTATTTTGTTGACTTTGTTATACTTATTATAAAAAAGACAAGTTATGCTTCTTAATTTGTTTTGTTGCTACAATTTAAAATCTTATTCAAATATTTTATTGTATTAATTGCAAATAGTGTTGTATTTAAACCAATAAATTTATACTATTTATTTGGTTATATTGTTTTGCTATTTGTTTAACCAAAATTCAAACATTTTTTACAAATTGAATATATAATTGACTTAATTATTAATAATGAAATAGTTATGATAATATTCAATATTTTTTATAATTGTGATATATTAACCTAATGATGAAATCATATATATAATTAGATTAAAAATATTTTTATGTTAAAGCATAATCACTACTAGAAACTACTTATACAGATGGATAATTTCGACAAATTTTATCCCACGAAAATATAGACAGATTTTGCGAAGGAATTTTTGTTGGAAATAAAAAATGAATTACCATGAATTACAAATAGAAAAGAGAATCTGTCGATAATTCTATCGAAAAAAATTTTTTCGTGAAAAATGGTTACCGACGAAAAATTTGTCTGTATTTAAATGAAAAAATGCTATGTTTTATTACATTATTACAGAAAGAAAATATGTTTGTAATTTAAAATTTTTTGTCAAAAACATTAAAATAAGGGTTTGTTACACACGTTCTCTCCCTCATTTCAGAACATTCCAAATCGGCGCCTCCTCACCCATCCCCTCCAAATCCTTCATCGGCGGCGCCTCTCACCCGAAGCTCTATCACACCCCTTCCCTAATCTCTCCGTCGCACTGGAACAGAAATGGCAAGTAACCTAATCTCTCTGTGGATATTTCATTGATGTTTTAGGTCTCACATTGTTGCTGTTTCTATTTTTATGTCACATGAATCTAATATTGTTCTTCTTATTGTTCTCCGATATGCATGTCAGATGAAAGCATTAAAAGAATGGAATGATTATTCTTTGAGTACGTTCTTCTTATCGTTCTTTGATGAGGATGTATGGAAAACTCTTGGAGAAATGAGTAGAAGCAAATCTAAATCCTTTAGAATTTTTATTTTAATTTGGTTACATAACATCTTGTCTAGATTGTAGAACTTAGAATAGATTATAGAAGTAAAATTTTTTGGCTTTACATTAAATGAAACAGTGCACTTGGTGCATTTGCTTATATTAAAGGAGAGTCAATTTCATCTAAAGAATGCTGCTCTATTAATGCTTAGTGTGTGAATGCTTATTTATTCAATCAATGGAGGCATAATATGAGATGCTATGTATTATTTTGTTGCAGTTGTAGAGGTTTATTTGTGAAGTCTATACTGGATTAAAATATATTTAGTATGTGAATCCATATTGTTAGAGATTTTGCTGCCATAATTCTTCTCACTATTATTATTTCTTGCATCATCTTTAGCCTTTTCCTGAAATTTGTGGCTTGTTATTAGTATATATTATATAAGATTTCTATTAAGCAATGTAATAGTTGTAATTAACAAAGTGAATGTTAAGATGCTTACTTCATGTGACTCAGAAAGTGGTTCTAGTGAGTGAAGTCTTTGATCTAAGGCCTTGCTTTCAAATTATTGATGCCAGGGCATCTTGGCCAGTTTTACTGACATTTTCTTTACTGTTTTAGGGTAGTTTCATGCATTTTCTTAGTAAATAAGCAAGTTTTGGGTAAATATACACTTACACCTCGATTCAAGCAAACATTGTGAACTTTACATGATTTCATAAGAATTTTTGCATGAATTGAATGATAAGATGAATGATGCATGGTCTCATGATTAAGAACCAAGCTTTGATGCACTTTATTTGCTTGATTTTAAGACAAAGGAAGCAAGGAAGAGCCACATTAGCAGCCATGTTAGTCTAACTAACGTGACCACTAACGTGGAATGGAAATAAGTTTGCAGCGGTAATAGAAAAAGTGATTGCCAATAACGCCTTCGAAAGCCATCATAGCCCACGTTAGTTGCCACGTTAGTTACATTAACGTGGGAGCTAACGTGGAAAGGAAAGGGGAGCTCCAACGTTAGTGGTAAAGGTGAACACCACTAACGTTCCAAAAGGGCAGACTTAGCCACGTTAAGAGTCACGTTAATCTAATCAACATGAACTCTAACGTGGAAGGAGAAAGAAATCGCCAACGTTAGTGACACTCACCTTTGTCACTAACGTTGGACTAAGCCAATATTGCCTACATTAGTGGTCACGTTAAGACCACTAACATGAAGGGTAACGTGGAGCAAGGAATGATAGGCCAATGTTAGTGACACTCACCTTTGTCACTAACGTTGGAGATGGCAATTAACACCACGTTAGTGGTCACATTAATGCCATTAACGTGGGGCACTAACGTGGGAAGAAGGGGCGTTTAAAGCGTTAGTGACAAAGATAAGTGTCACTAACGCTCTCGAAGCTTGGGCATGCCCACGTTAAGGGCCACGTTAGTTACACTAATGTGGGGAAGAGAAGCAAGGAGAAATGTTATTGGTAAAGGTGAATGCCAATAATGTTTGCGAAAGACTGAGAAGCAACGTTATTGGTAAAGGTGATTGCCTAACTCACACTTTTTTTGCAAGCAAAGCTGAGCCCACTGAAGATTGTAACTGCTTCAACTCAAGATCAAAGGCCCATATCCAAGACTTGAAGAGCTGACTAGAAGATCAAGAGAGTAGTATATATAGGAGTAGTTTTGAACTAGAAAGGGACTTGGCAAATAGAAGATAATAAATACAAAAAAAATTGCATGAATATGACCTACTATTTCAGTGTTTCTCTGAATATTTTTGGAAAAGTTTTAATACATCTATTGAATCTTATTCGTCTAAAACTACGTGGCAGATAAGAGAAGACGTTAAAAAAGGATTTTATGTGGAAAACATCAAGGAAGTCGAACTCACTAATCCTCGAGATGCCATTCAGCAACTTATTCAGGTTTGTGTTAATCTAGAACATTGTTAACATCAGCAGTGTTGATTTTGACTTGGTATTTTCAGAAACATTTAGTGTTTCGTAGTAAGTACCTACTATGCTATTCCAAAATCTTCACAATTCTTTCTAGATTTGTTCAATGATTTTTGTACATGGAATCCTATTCGTTAATAGCCATGATTGAAAATAACGATAATCTGATATTATTTAGGGCACCGCAAATAGAAAAGTGCCTGCTACAAATATGAATCAAGCTAGCAGTCATTCTCACAGTGTATTTACTTGGAACATTGAGAGTTAGGTGACTAATATTGATGCTTTACATTTTTTCTTATTGGATATTTATGTAAAATAGAAAAAAAGAACTTATTTATTTTATGTTCTTTAACGATATTCTAAAAGCTTAATTAACATGTCTGTAGTGGGAATCTCAAGGAGTGACTCTCTTTTGATTTATTAGACTTAACCTTGTTGATTTGGCTGGATCAGAGAGGTAAACGGATTGCAAGATTCTATATACTTGTTTGTGTATATGTTCTAGATTAGCAAAGTCAAAGTTCATTTACTTTGTTTAATACCCATATGGCTAACATTATGTTTCTATTTTGATGACAAAAGGTAGAAAAGTTCTGGTGCTAAAGGGGAGCGCCTCAAGGAAGCTACTAATATCAATAAGTCTCTTCCAACCTTGGGGTTGGTTATCCTTAATGACAAGCTTAAATTACATTCTATTACATACATGTGTTTCTATTGTTGTGTTAGTGTTACCCTCAAAAAATTAATTGGGTGACAACCTGCAGGCTTGTGATTATAAACTTAGTAACTATATCGAATGGGAAGTCACTACATGTTCCGTACCATGATTCACAGCTTACTTTTTACTTCAAGTCAGTAATGGATCTTTTTAGCTTTACATTGCTTTGGTGGTGGATCATAGTTCCAAATTAGATTCAGGTGTGTGTATATTAGAGGCAAAGCATATATATTTCAAAAATAAAAAAACAAATAGTTCTTGTGCAACTAGCTTTGATTTGAAGTCCAGAAAGTAACTCTGTGATTGAGCAATAATAGATTCTCTATGGTAAAGCTTCTATATTCCCAAATATATAGTGTGGTAAGCATATAACTTTTAAGCCTTGCTAACTCTATGTGTTCAAGTAGTTAATTGCATTGTTTCAAGACACAACTAATTTTGATTTTCTTTTTCCAGCAATGGCTTGATGAGAAAGAAAAAGTTCCAGGACACAAAATTAGGAGATCAATGTACCTACGGATAGGTAAAACTTGTCAAATTTAGAGAAATGTGAATTGTGAATATATTAGTGACTAAATTTGTTGATGTCATTACAAATTAAAGATACAATATATATGCAGAAGGTGCTATGTGGTCCGTGAGTGAGAAATACATAATAGCATGTGACTCAATGACAATATTCATAGAGCCTCAATACTTTGACTTCTTCACAAGAAACATAGTACCTTTGTAGCATTACTGGCCTATCAGCACCACCAACATGTGTGAAGACATCAAATTGAAGAATGTGTATGATTACATGTTGCATCTACTAAAACAATATGGTAAACTCCAAAAATTCAAACCCAGAATACCTGAAGGAGCGAAATAGATGTGCTCTGAGAGGATGGGATGTTGCTTGCACAACGGTCCAAGAAAGAGATACATGGATGAATCCATTGTTAAGTCACCAAGTTCCACACTTCCATGTATGAAATATTGCTTGTGTTGGATGGAATGTTATATGAATCCATTGAAAACATTGATATGGTTAAACATTGAAAACATCAATACACTTTGTTTATGTTTTGAATTATATTGACTTTGTTGTTTATAGTACTTTTCTTTTAGTTTGATAATACGATGAATTTGTTTATTTTTTGAAATATTATAAATATTTGAATACAAATTAGATAAAAATTTGTACTTATTAAATTTATATTTATTTTGTATGAAAAAATCTAAAAAAATTCTATTTTATGTTATCGATGGATTTACAGACGAATTTTCTATCTGTATTCAGAGTTTGGAATGGTTTTCCAAGGCTCCAATTACCGACAGAAAAAATTGGTTGCTAATTACCGACGAAAAATCTGTAACAACCTAGACAACCCGCTAGCACGATATTGTCCGCTTTGCCACACAAGGCCTCACGGTTTCGTCTTTGACGATAGAGATGATAGCCAAAGCCCCCCACACTCACTCGTCAAAATGCGTCATGCTAGGAAAAGGTATCCACACCCTTATAAGGCATGCTTCGTTCCCCTCCCCAACCGATATGGGACCTTACAATTCACCCCCTAAGGGAGCCCAGCACCCTCGCTGGCACATCGATCCGAGCTCTGGCTCTGATACCATCTGTAACAGCTTAGACCATCTGCTAACACGATATTATCCGCTTTGGCACACAAGGCCTCATAGTTTTGCCTTTGACAATAGGGATGATAGCCAAAGTCCCCCACACTCACTCATCAAAATGTGTCATACTAGGGAGAGGTATCCACACTCTTATAAGGCATGCTTCATTCCCCTCCCCAACCGATGTGGGACCTTACAAAATCCGTCAGAAAATTTGACGTTCTAGGAAAATGGAAGGGAGAATTTACCGAGGAAAAATCTATCGGTAACTGGTAAAAATTTGTTGCTAAATTACCAATGGAAAAAAATCTGTCGGTAAATAATTTTCGACGAAACTTTTACAGAGAGATGAAATCCGTCAATTACCGAAAATTCGTCTGTAATAAAGACCAAATCTGTCTATAAATCTTTTTGTATTAAGCAATTTTCTATAGATATATTACATATTATTTTTAGAAAATAAATATAGTAAATATTAAAATAGGCATGCAACAACGTTGAATTAAATATTTTATCCACTAAAAAGAAGGTTGAAAAAACAAAGAGACAACATATAATATAGGTAGGTGAATTTTCATATAAGCAATATCCAATAATACTCATATTTAGTAGCTCTTAAATATTAAAAAAATTAATGTAATATTTATTTGCAATTTAATTGTTATTAGATCTAACTAAAATCTTTGGCTCATGATATTTTTTTGCAATAGTCATTCTTGATAATAATAAAAAAAAGTTAAGACAAGAAAAAGTAGGAAAAGATGTATTAGAATAGGAAAGAGAAATTTAGAACATTTTCAATATTTGATTTTAGTTCAATTTTATTTTGGATTCTATAAAATGTTACATATTCTTTGTGGGATCCTATATAATAAAAAAATGATTTGAAATTCAATATAAAGTTTATCACTCTAATGTTTGGTCTCAACTCAATTTAAATTTTATATTATTTTTAGTTACTTCATTTAATGGGTTATACAAGTGGCAATATTACTATACTAATGCAACAATGCCGGTCATGTAAAGAAAAATTGTCCTATAAAGAATGACGATGATAATTTGGGTGATAATATTGGTGGTGGCACGTAGGCTAACTTTGGTACAGAAGAGGTCAATAAGATTCAAAATTTCATTATGCTTTACTTGAATTAAAATAAACTTGTAAATTTTATGTTGTAGTTATTCTTGATAGCAAGTTTGACTATTTGCGAGCTTCTCAAAGACCCTACGACTTCTCAAGAGATATCAACAGTACCAAATACAAAAGTAGATGCATTTATACATCTAGGGTTTGAAATAGGTGATTCAGGATTGAATAATTGTCATGAGACTCTCATCTCACCATATGAAAGTCATCAATGGTTATTACATGTATGAATAATAACAATGAAAATAATTGTTCAAACTTAGTGATTAGTAATTTTTTAAATATTGCATATCACATTCTGATTTGCTGAAGTTATATTTCTTTTCTTTCAAATTTGTTTGTACCATGGAAAACAGGCTAAATAACAAGGACAATATCCGAAGTTCAACGGCATGCAGTAGCATTAATTGTTTATTTTGACATGTTATTTAAATTGTTGGATTTTAACTAGTAGTGTATTGAGGATGATAGAATATTTTCAAGGAATCAATTAAATCAAGTTATTTTACTCAGACAATATATTTTTTAGTGCTCAATATTTTGTTTATCCAATTTGTAGTTATTAACTTAAAGTTTTCAAAAATAACAATCTGAATTTGTATTCTAAAAGTACGTGAACGTATTTATATTGCAAGTTAGATGTTTTGTTGATTACTAGGTTTAATGCTTATAGTGATAAGAAAATAATCAATAAATTTTTTATTTTTTTCTTAAGTTTTTGTATGCCATATAATGTATGTATTTTGTATCAGTTTTAATTTCTTATTGGGATCATTGAGTTTGGGGACTAGAATGTTAGAAACTTAGAATGTAGCTAAAAATTAGCAAGGTATGCTAGTTAGAAAATTTTTGGACGGAAACCAGTTTCACTTGTAAAACAATATCATGAATCTGGAGGAAGATAACGAGCTTGAAAAGAAAGGGAATAAGAGAAAGCACCACAATGGGAATCAGAGGAAGCCCAACAATCTTCGCCTACTCTAGTTTCATTGAATTCAATTAAGAAAGATGAAATACATGTCCATGTTAGTAATTGAATATGATTCAGTGATGGGAGCAACTCAGTTTGTTTTTTTTTTATTTTTTATAAAAGAAGAAATATTATTAAGTATTAAGTATTAAAAATTACAACCCTGCTAGTTTCTAAAACTAGTAGGATAGTTATATCTCTTTTCTAGCTGGTAATTGTGTATATATGTGTCATGTAGAGAGGAGTAATGGTCTTTTTTATAACATACTTGTAGAATAGAGGTATTCACCTGAATATTTCTAGATTCAAACAGCTTGAAGTCATTCAAAGATGTATAATATTAATGGAGGTGTTTACTTTTTCTTTAACAAGCATCAACAAGATTTATTTGTGCCATATTTTCTCTTTCATTTCACATGACAATCATATGGGCAAAGAGATGAGATTAGTAATTATACTACAGTTCTCAATTATCAGGAGAAGAAAGTTCAGAAGATGCTACTTCTTGGAATTCAAGGATTTGGAACTAGCACTATATTTAAGTAAGTATGGTTTCTATTCCAAAATATTTAGACGTGAAAATAGCTTCTGGTATAAGAATCTGAGTTGTTTGGAATGGCATTAGAAGAGTGACCTTTTTGGGCCCTAGTTAGTATATGCAAGTGTTAAAACAAATTCATTTCAGATATTTGTAAAATTATTGATGAAAAAATACTGGCTTAGAATAGTAGTCATGAGTAGGCATTTCTTATATTTTTTGTTCATTCGCATGTGATATGATTCTTATTTTGTGGTACATTTGTAATTGCTGAGGAGGCAAAATTTTTGTATGGGAATAAATTTAATGCTGAAGAGGCCCATATGATATATATTATCTGCTAGTAGAATATATATCTCTACTGATCCTACTAAAAATTGATCCTAGAACTGAAAAAATCTATCTGGCCATTGAACTGGTACTAAAGGTTTGGTTGTATACAAGCAATTAAAATATTTTTTTTCTTTTTTCGAGCAAACATTCAATGAATTTTTTATTAGAGTTAAATCCTGGTTCAAGACCAATTTTCTCTTTTGAATGTGATAACATTGTTGTATGTGCTGCTGATTACTGTCTAATGGCATTTAAAACAGTTGATGATAGTTTAAGATGTTGCATTAAGATACTTCATTTGTTACTTCTCTTTCTTATTAAAAGTTCTTGGTCTCAAATAATCACTTCTTTTATGTAGATATTCATAATAAAAATCTGCCAACAAATTTTAGGTATATTAATCAGTCAATTCTGAAATAAAACAAAATTTGTCAACTCATCTTAGTATGAAAATGATAGAGTTGTGCTTTTCTCATTGTTCTTGGAGCTTAACTCATTGTTCTTACAATACGTGAATATGCACCGTTGGTTGAAGAAGTTTAGAAAGACCTAGTGATACAAAAAATATTCAAAAGAAATTATGAGCCTCACTTTCTTCCAGAAGTTGCAGAGTACTTCTTAAACCAGGTTAGAGGATGATTCTGACTATCTCGATGACTCAGATGAGGACTATTTAGACGAGTACGAGTAGGGTTATTTACTTTGATTTGAATCTTTTGTATTATTAGTGAATTGCAATTTAAATGAATATAAGTTTGAACTTAGTTATTTTTCATCAATTTTAACAATGTTTCTTATAGTTCCTTCTCTAACGGATTGAATGTATATGGTTCAGTTAAGTTGTTTGTTTAACATGTTTTGAGCTAATATTTAATGTTTTATGTAAAATCTAGTTAATTAATTGTTAATTAACCTACAAATTAAAATATATTCTAGAAAATGAGAAAATGAGGTTTTTATGGTTTAATGTGATACAGAAATTTAAAACGAGAATTTTGACACCAATTTTAAAGAAATCGGCCAAAGATTGGGTCAAACGGGCCAAACCATACCAACCGGATTCAAGTTGGGCCCAAGGGCCCAGCCAAGCCTCATTCATTAAGAGAGCTCAGCTCTCTTTCTTCCAAAAACAAGCACACACATGCTGAACACAAAGGGAAAGGGGGAGAAAAGACATAAACCCTTGTTCCAACTTCCATTGATCACAACTTTTGATCCGGAGCTCCGATTGATGCACCGTTTGTGGCCACGCGACTGCAGTGTCGAGCTCTACAAAACCCACACAATCAATCTTGAGGTAAGCCATAGTTTGCCCTTCGAATTTCCAGCCTTGATTTTCGAATTTCTTAGGCAAAAATGTTGAACTTTGTGAGCTCCTTGTATTGTAGGCTCAAATTAACTTGAAGGGAAGGCTTGTTCTAGCTCCCTTAGTCCTTGGGTAAGGTGAGATTCTCAACTCTAAGCCAAAGACTTGGAGTTTTGTGATTTGATGATTAAGTTATTGTGTTTGGGTGTGATATTGTGGCTTAGGCATTGTATATATGTGTTTTGGAGCTTGATTGGTGGTTTTGGAAAGCTTGGAAAGGAGATTTTGTGCTTGGAAATCTATTGGTGAGGTTTTGGAAACCTTGGAAGTTGAATTTGAGAGTGTTCCGGGTTGAACAGGCATCGGCCAATGTATGGTTTCGGTTTCCTGTATCTAAAATGTAATGTGTTTGTGAAAACATAGGCTAGTGGCCTTAGGATAGGTTTTTGTAATAATAAGGTAGTTGATGAATGATGTAAATTATGTTGTTATGCATGAACTTATTGGATTGTGACATGTTGATATTTTTATGAATGAGTTGGATTGAGATGGATATATGGATTATGGTTAAATGATTGTGAGTAATGATAATTATTGGCAAAGCATGTGGGGTTGTATGTGGTATGGATTGATATATTTAATTGATGAAACAGTTGAAGCTCTTGTTGATGAGCATGTTTTTAGAGTATTATATTGATATGTGAGAATATATGGTGATTGATGAAATTGATTATTTATTTTGGAATTTGAGACTTGGTTAAATATGGTAGAATTAGTGGGTTGATGATTGAATGAGGTTTAGAAATGATTGATTTTGGGATGGTTGAGTTTTTGGTTGATTTTGAATGAGTTTGGTAAGTGTAAGTTTTAAAAATGGGGAGTTTATGAGTTTCGGCAAAAAAGGGATTTTGATGAACTTCAACGGATCATATCTTGAGATATTGTTTTTGGAACTTGATGTTTTTTATATCGATTGAAAGATAATTTCATATGCTTTAAAATGGTTTAAACTTGGTGGAAATCTGATTTTTGTGGAAGGAGATATGATCGTTGGAAGTTCGGGCCAAAAATATGAATTCTGTAACTTCTGCAGAATTTGTGATTTCTGTGTGCGCACGCACACTCCGCGGGAATTTGGACCTACGCACACGTGGGGACTGAGCTACTAATGAGAGCGCCAGTACACCCTGTGCGCACACACAACCAACGAAGGTTTGCGATCTGTGCGCACGCACACATTGGGAATGGCATTCGGTTGATTGCGCTAGCACACCTTATGCGCACACTCAACCCTGGAACTTTAACTTTCTATGCGTATGCACAAGTCTGTGTGCACGCACACTTTCTAAATATGCTTCTGGGCATGCGCACGCCTCCCCCTGTGTGTGCGCACGCGACCAAGTCCTTTTTCAAAGCTATTGTTTTCAAGTCTTTTACATTCCCAACAAGTTTGTAACCTTCCAAAATGTTATTTTACACTTATATACCCCCCAATTTCATCCCCTAAATCTTAAATTGATGTAAAATGCCTAGGGAATGAGAGTAAACTAGGGAATAGGGTAACTTATAGAGGAAGAAATAGGATGCTATGATGAGTATGATGAATGATAATGATGATATGAGTTGTTGAGAAGAAGGGTAGAGTGCTGTATATGTCGTGAGTCGAATGGATGAGTACGAGATGAGCCGAATGGCCGTGTGTGATGATGATTACGGCTGATTATGACTTGTGAATTATGAGCCAAATGGCTAAGATTAATGTTAATATATGGCTGTGATTTAAATACATATATGTTGAATGGTTGAATATTGTGATTGTTTGCACTCCACCTATCTGAGATACGAGTTTCCCTGGGTGAAGCAGTGGCTAGCCACCATGTGCTCCAGGTGGAGACTCGATACTCTGCTGACCCTATGTCGTAAGTGTGGCCGGACACTGTGAAAGTTCCGGATGAGCTCGCCCCCGTAAATATGCACCAGTGAGGGTGTTGGATATATATAATGCTTATGTTATGAGATAACTCGAGTTGGGGATGCACGACAGAGGGACAATCCAATGGTTAGCTACCAGGACTTGTCGGGCTGGCTTTATAACCAACAAATGAGATTCATCAGCCACTAGGACAGGCATGCATCATATGCATTATATGTGAATTATCTGGATTGCCTAATTGATTTCATCATTACTTGCTAATTGCTTAATTGTCTTATCTGCTTCTTACTTGTGCATTCCTTGCTTGATTTACTTGTGCTTGCATCTCTGTTACTGTTGGCGGTTGGGAGGTTTGCAGGATTTGGAAAGGGGATGTTTAGTTAGTCTGAAGATCCTTAAGTTATTCGCCTATTTACATTTCTTATGGTTTAGCATGGTTATGCGCTTGATTATAATCTGGAAGTTCTAGGATTTCTAGGCTCCTCGCTGAGGCATGCTGGAGACTTCCTTTTGGCGGAGATCCTTAGTATCTTGGGATTTTATTTTGATTATGTATATTATTTAGATACTTATATTCTCCACAGTTCATATGTATTTTGTATTATCTCCTCTTAGAGGTCATTTTGGAGAAATAGGATTTGTATATTGTCTTTTGGATAGCTCCCTTATATATATATATATATATATATATACACTGTTATGCTCTGATCGGTTGGCTTCGCAAACCGAGTCCGGAGCCTTGATATATGTAATTGTTGGCACTCTTTTGTATATCCCTTCATGTTAGCTTTCTCCTTATATGTCCATTTACGTTATCAATCGGAGTGCTGCGCTATTCGATTTAATGGTTTTGATTTACCCATTTTTCTTCAAAGGCTCCTAGTTATAAATATTTTTCACACTACTATGTTTACTAAATTTTGCTTTTTGAGATCATAATACCTCACCACCTCTGTCTTATGACTTAAGCATAAGGCTCTGTGTGGTAGGGTGTTACATTTTATATCACTCTATTTGGTTAACTAAATTGATCCATTGGTGTTGCAAATATATAAATAATTGACCTTAAAAGAGTATTATCAAATTTACATAATTACCTTAGTTATAATCATCATAATGATAATTTTTTGTTGTTCTGCTGATTATTGTGATAATTTAATAGCCTCATTCATGCTCCTAGGGAAGAATTTGCATTTGTGGCCTTTCGTGAAGCTGTTAATTAGATTTTGTTCCTAAAATATTATTTTGTTTCTTTGATTTTCAAACAACATTCATTTAAAATAGCTCATTTTAAAAATTCTGATTGGTTGTAAACTTAAATAACCTATGCTTTATTTATTTATATCCTAAGAAAAGTGATATTAAGAAATAACAAAATTTGAATGCATACTAATTTATAAAAAGTGGTAAAATTTTGTTTCCTTACAACTGGAAATTCAATTGGATATAAAATAATACTTTTAATTGATAATGCTTTAGGGCATAATGTTTTCCAAGAAAACACTAATAAAATTCGGACTAAAGTATAACCAGTTAAGCAATAATAATGTATAAATCATTATTAACAAAAAAACATATATCTAAATAGTCTAAAAGAAATAATGTATAAATCATTATAAATAAAAAGATCAACATATATCTAAATAGTCCAAAATATAAAGATAAATTGTACTTCAAACAAAATTAAAATGGCCTAATTAATCCATAACTATTTTAACTAAATAAATGTGTTCTTAAAAGACACGATTACGATTAATAAATTTCTAATAAGAAGCATCTTAAAATCCTAAGTTTGAAGGACAGACTTCTACATCTTTTTATTCCACAATAACAAGAAGCTCCTTTATCATATCCCGCTTCGCGTTGTGTCATTTGTACACCAAATTCACAGCTAGTCGCATTTTTGAGTAATCATTGACATCCTAATTGTAAATCCCATAAAATTAGTAAATAATTAGTCAATAAATTAAATTTTAATTAGAAAAATTAAAAATGTAAATCTAATATCAAAATAGGATAGAGCTCTTCAAAATGAGAATTTTGACACCAAATTCAAAGAATTTGGCCCAAGATTGGGCCGGACAGGCCAAACCGGTCGAACCAGACCCGAACCGGGCCCGTGGGCCCAACTGTTTCATTAAATAAAGGGAGCTTCAGCTCATCACTTCCTTCCATTCTTCATTTTGTTCCAGCAGCCATGGAGAGAGGAAGGTAATTACCAAAACCCTAACTCTCACTTCCATCCACCATAACCTATTCATCCGAGCTCCGATCGTCGCACCGTTCGTGGCCACACGTCTAGTGCGAGCTCTACGTTTCTATCAGATCAATTTTACCGGTAAGCCTCAATTTCATCTCAAATTATCTACCCCCTTTCTACTTGTGAAATTGAGCCCTTGTGATGAAATCTTGCCCAATTCAGTGTTTTAGGTTTGATTTAGCTTCCGAAGCTTATCGGGTTTGAGTTGCTAAGCGTGTGGGTACGGTAAGGATCACCTAGACCTATCAAATCTTGAATTTATTATGTGAAATCTGAAATTAAAGTGTACATGTGTATTAGGTGTGAATTAAGTAGATATATATGCATTGAAATTGAATTGTGAACATTGGAGGCTTGGTGAAAGATTGGTGCTAAGATTTTGGTTGATTTCTCAAGCTTGAGGGGCTGTGTGTGTGTGTATTGAGTGACTGCCTTGGACCAAACGTGGTGATCGGCCAAGGTATGATTTAGGTTTTGCGCGTTTAATATATAAGGTGTTGTGAAAACTTAGGCTAGGGAACTATAGGATAAGTTGAAATGGTTAAATGCATTAAATGATTAGTTTTGTGATGTTGATGGATAAATTGATGATTGGACTTGTGTTGGAATTAATTGACATGAGATGTTTGAATTAATGAGAATGAATTATTGATGTTAATGAAAATGTGTTAGTGGAATTAATAATGGTGAGTTGATGATGTTGTTGGTATATGTTAATGAAATTTTGTGGTTATGGCTTGTTGATTGTTTAATGATGATTTATGGGTTGTTATTAATGAATTGAGAAAGTAAGTTAATGAATTTTAAAGTTGTAGCTTGTGGTTGGATGGTGGGTTTTGGAATTAATGTATGAGTTTTATGGGATGGTATGAGCATTAATGTATTAGTAATTTGGTAAAACTAGATTTTTTATGAACTTTGGTAGTTCATAACTTGCTTCTCAAATTTCAGATGGAAATGAGGTTTGTTTCAAATTAAAGAAGGTTTTAAAATCTTGAAAATGATATAAGGTTTGCGGAAAACCGAATTCTGTAGAAGAAGTTATGGGCGCCGGAAATCCGGTGCTAAAAATTGAAATTCTGGAAGTTGCAGCAGAATCAGGAAATTCTAATATGTGCCCACACACACAGCTGTGCGCATGCACCCAGCAGGAGCAGAAACCTATCTGTGCGTACACACGCCTTTGTGCGCACGGACACCTGGTGTTTTTCAGAAAGTGTGCGTACGCACGCTGGTGCACGAAATCGTGATCTCTAATAATGACATTCAACTTGATATGCGTGTTTATAACTCAGCACTTTCTTCACAACTTCGCACAACTAACTAGCAAGTGCACTGGGTCGTCCAAGTAATAAACCTTACGTGAGTAAGGGTCGATCCCACAGAGATTGTTGGTATGAAGCAAGATATGGTCATCTTGTAAATCTCAGTTAGGCGGATAATAATTGGTTATGGAGTTTTCAAATAATAATAATAAATGATTAGAAAATAAAGAGAGAAATACTTATGTAAATCATTGGTGGGAATTTCAGATAGGCGTATGAAGATGTTGTGCTCCTTCTGAATCTCTGCTTTCCTACTACATTCATCCAATCCTTCTTACTCCTTTCCATGGCAAGCTGTATGTAGGGCATCACCGTTGTCAATGGCTACATCCCATCCTCTCAGTGAAAATGGTCCAAATGCTCTGTCACAGCACGGCTAATCATCTGTCGGTTCTTGATCATGCCGGAATAGAATCCATTGATTCTTTTGCGTTTGTCATCACGCCCAACAATCGCGAGTTTGAAGCTCGTCACAGTCATTCAATCCTTGAATCCTACTCGGAATACCACAGACAAGGCTTAGACTTTCCGGATTCTATGAATGCTGCCATCAATTCTAGCTTATACCATGAAGATTCTGATTAAGGAATCCAAGAGATATGCACCCGGCCTAAGGTAGAACGGAAGTGGTTGTCGGGCATGCGTTCATATGTAAGAATGATGATGAGTGTCACGGGTCATCACATTCATCATGGTGAAGTGCAACGAATATCTTAGAACAGGAATAAACTGAATTGAATAGAAAATAGTAGTAATTGCATTAAAACTCGAGGTACAGTAGAGCTCCACACCCTTAATCTATGGTGTGTAGAAACTCCACCATTGAAAATACATAAGTGATGAAGGTCTAGGCATGGCTGAATGGCCAGCCCCCAAAACGTGATCACAGGATCAAAAATACAATCCAGGATGTCTAATACAATAATAAAATGTCCTATTTATACTAGACTAGCTACTAGGGTTTACAGAAGTAAGTAATTGATGCAGAAATCCACTTCCGGGGCCCACTTGATGTGTTCTTGGGCTGAGCTTGAGCTTTACACTTGCAGAAGCTTCTTTTGGAGTTGAACACCAAGTTGTAACGTGTTTTTGGCGTTCAACTCTGGTTCGTGACGTGTTTCTGGCGTTTGACTCCAGAATGCAGCATGGAACTGGCGTTGAGTGCCAGTTTACGTCGTCTAATCACGAATAAAGTATGGATTATTATATATTGCTGGAAAGCTCTGGATGTCTACTTTCCAACGCCGTTGAGATCGTGCCAGTTGGAGTTATGTAGCTCCAGAAAATCCATTTTGAGTGCAGGAAGGTCAGAATCCAACAGCATTAACAATCCTTTGTCAGCCTTCTTATCAGAGTTTTGCTCAAGTCCCTCAATTTTAGCCAGAAAATACCTGAAATCATAGAAAAACACACAATCTCATAGTAAAGTCAAGAAATGTGAATTTAGCATAAAACTAATGAAAACATCCCTAAAAGTAGCTAGATCCTACTAAAAACTACCTAAAAACAATGCCAAAAAGCGTATAAATTATCCGCTCATCACAACACCAAACTTAAATTGTTGCTTGTCCCCAAGCAAATGAAAATTAATTAGGATAAAAAGAAGAGAATATACTATAAATCTCATAATATCAATGAATATTAATTCTAATTAGATGAGCGGGACTTGTAGCTTTTTGCTTTTGAATAGTTTTGGCATCTCACTTTATCCTTTGAAGTTTAGAATGATTGGCATCTCTAGGAACTTAGAATTTCAGATAGTGTTATTGATTCTCCTAGTTAAGTTTGTTGATTCCTGAACACATCTACTTTCATGAGTCTTGGCCGTGGCCCTAAGCACTTTGTTTTCCAGTATTACCACCGGATACATAAATGCCACAGACACATGACTGGGTGAAACTTTTCAGATTGTGACTCAGCTTTGCTAAAGTCCCCAGTTAGAGGTGTCCAGAGCTCTTAAGAACACTCTTTTTGCTTTGGATCATGACTTTAACCACTCAGTCTCAAGCTTTGCACTTGGACCTGCATGCCACAAGCACATGGTTAGGGACAGCTTGATTTAGCCGCTTAGGCCTGGATTTTATTCCCTTGGGCCCTCCTATCCATTGATGCTCAAAGCCTTGGATCTGTTTTACCCTTGCCTTTTGGTTTTAAGGGCTATTGGTTTTTTCTGCTTGCTTTTTCTTTTTCTTTCTATTTTTTTTTTTTTTGCCATTTTTTTTCGCAAGCTTTTGCTATTCACTGCTTTTTCTTGCTTCAAGAATCAATTTCATGATTTTTCAGATTATCAATAGCATTTCACTTTGTTCATCATTCTTTTAAGAGCCAACAATTTTAACATTCATAAATAACAAGATCAAAAATATGCACTGTTCAAGCATTCATTCAGAAAACAAAAAGTATTGTCACCACATCAATATAATTAAAATAAATTCAAGGATAAATTTGAAACTCATGTACTTCTTGTTCTTTTGTATTAAAAACATGTTTCATTTAAGAAAGGTGAAGGATTCATGGAATTATTCATAGCTTTAAGACATAGTTACTACATACTAATGATCATGTAATAAAGACACAAACATAGATAACATAAAGCTGGAAAATCGAAAAACAGAGAAATAAGAACAAGGAATGAGTCCACCTTAGTGATGGTGGCACTTTCTTCTTGAAGAACCAATGTTGTCCTTGAGCTCTTCTATGTCTCTTCCTTGCCTTTGTTGCTCCTCCCTCATTGCTCTTTGATCTTCTCTAATTTCATAGAGAATGATGGAGTGTTCTTGATGTTCCACCCTTAATTGATCCATATTGTAACTCAAGTCTTCTAGAGAAGTGTTGAGTTGTTTCCAATAGTTGTTGGGAGGAAAGTGCATCCCTTGAGGTATCTCAGAGATTTCTTGATGAGGGAATTCCTCATGCTCTCTTGATGTGCAGTCAAATGCTCTTCTACTGAGCTTTGGACCCTTGAGATGAATCTCTCCATCTCCCATGACTCAGAGGTGGAAGCTTTTTGTCTTCCCTTTTCTCTTTTTTTGAGGTTTCTCTGGCCTTAGGTGCCATCAATGGTTATGGAAA
>NC_029781.3:80147079-80147691 GCF_000817695.3 Arachis duranensis | reverse complement strand
CTCAGCGTTAAACGCCGGAACTGGCACCAAAATGGGAGTTAAACGCCCAAACTAGCACTAAAGCTGGCGTTTAACTCCAAGAGGAGTCTCTACACGAAAATGCTTCATTGCTCAGCCCAAGCACACACCAATAGGGCCCGGAAGTGGATTTTTATGTCATTTACTCATCTCTCTACACCTTAGGCTACTAGTTCTCTATAAGTAGGACCTTTTACTATTGTATTAGGACATCTGGGTAGTTATCCTTGTTCTGATGCTATCTTAGATCATTGGGAGGCTGGCCATTCGGCCATGCCTAGGCCTTGTTCTTATGTATTTTCAACGGTGGAGTTTCTACACACCATAGATTACGGTGTGGAGCTCTGCTGTACCTCGAGTATTAATGCAATTACTATTGTTCTTCTATTCAATTCCGCTTGTTCTTGTTCTAAGATATCACTTGTTCTTCAACTTGATGAATGTGATGATCCGTGACACTCATCATCATTCTCACCTATGAACGTGTGACTGACAACTACCTCCGTTCAACCTTCGATTGGGTGAATATCTCTTGGATTCCTGATACACGATGCATGGTTGATCGCCTGACAACCGAGTGCTCGCCTGACAACT
>NC_029781.3:80144854-80145762 GCF_000817695.3 Arachis duranensis | reverse complement strand
TTTAACGCCAGGATGGCACAAGGGGGAAGATTCTGTTTTTCAATGCAACTTTTTTTTCATGTTTTCAAAGTTTTTCAAAATCAAATCTTTTTCAAATCATATCTTTTCAATCATATGTTTTTCAAAATCAATTTCTTTCTATTTTTAAAAATACTTACTATCAATTAATGATTTGATTCAACATCTCAAGTATGTTGCCTTTTCTGTTGAAAAAGGTTTAATGTTTGGATCATATCTTTTCTTGATAGCCAAGTCATTGATTTTCAAAATCAATTTTTTTTAAAATGTTTTTCAAATCATATCTTCTCAATCACATCTTTTTTTTAACTAATCATATCTTCTTAACCACATCTTTTTCAAAATAGTTTTCAATCAAATCTTTTTGATTTCCAATTTCAAAATCTTTTTCAAAAATCACTTTACTTCTTTCCCACTTTCATTTTCGAAAATCAATTAGTGTTTTTCAAAAATGTTTTCAAAATCTTTTACTTGATTTTCGAAAATTACTTCCCTTCTTCTCACATCCTTCTATTTATTGACTAACACTATTCCTTAATGCAAAACTCGAACTCCATCTTCTTTGATAAGTTCGAATTTTCTACTTCTGTCTTCTACTTTTCTTTTCCTCTGACACCTAAAAAGGAATCTCTATACTGTGACATAGAGGATTCTACATTTTCTTGTTCCCTTCTCTTTCTTATGAGCAGGAGCAAGGACAAAAGCATTCTTGTTGAGGCTGCTCCTGAACCTGAAAGGACCTTGAAGAGAAAGCTAAGAGAAGCCAAAGCACAACTCTCTGTAGAGGACCTAACAGAAATCTTCAAAGAAGAAGAACCTATGGCAGCCGAAAACAACAACAATGCCAACAATGCAAGGAAGGTGCTGGGTGACTTTACTGCACCTACTCT
>NC_029781.3:80140912-80143235 GCF_000817695.3 Arachis duranensis | reverse complement strand
CAAACAGAGCCCCCACAGTCAAACTCTAAGTTTGGTGTTGGGAGGCCACAACCAAATTCTAAGTTTGGTGTTGAACCCCCACATTCAAACTCTAAGTTTGGTGTTGGGAGGCCACAACCAAATTCTAAGTTTGGTGTTGAACCCCCACATTCAACTTCTAAGTTTGGTGTTGGGAGGTTCCAACATGGCTCTGAGCATTTCTAAGGCTCCATGAGAGTCTTCTGTCAAGCTACTGACATTAAAGAAGCGCTTGTTGGGAGGCAACCCAATGTTATATTTTATCTATTTTCTTTTGTTATTTTATATTTTTGTAGGTTGATGATCATAAGAAGTCACAAAATCAATGAAAAAAGCAAAAACAGAATGAAAAACAGAAGGAAAAATAGCACACCCTAGAGGAGAGCTTACTGGCGTTTAAACGCCAGTGAGGCTAGCTGTTGGGCGTTTAACGCCCAGTCTGGCACCATTCTGGGCGTTTAACGCCAGAAAGGGGCACCAGACTGGCGTTAAACGCCAGAAAAGGGCAAGAAGCTGGCGTTAAACGCCAGAAATGGGCACCAGCCCGGCGTTTAACGCCAGAATTGGCACAAAACGAGATTTTGTTTGCCATTTGGTGCAGGGATGACTTTTCCTTGACACTTCAGGATCTGTGGACCCCACAGGATCCCCACCTACCCCACCACTCTCTCTCTTCTTCTTCACCCATTCACCAATCACCTCAACACCTCTTTCCCAAAAACCCTTCACCTATCAAATCCCATCTTTCTCTTCACCACTCACATCCATACTTCATAAAACCCCACCTACCTAACCATTCAAATTCAAAACACTTTCCCACCCAAACCCACCCTCACTTGACCGAACCCTACCCTTCCCCCACTCCTATATAAACCCTCCTTCACTCCTTCATTTTCACACAACCTAAACACAACTTCTACCCCTTTTTGGCCGAACACAAAGCCATTCCCTTCTTCCTCATTTCTTCTTCTTCTACTCTCTTCTTTCTTCTTTTGCTTGAGGACGAGCAAACCTTTTAAGTTTGGTGTGGTAAAAGCATTGCTTTTTGTTTTTCCATAACCATTTGTGGCATCCAAGGCCGGAGAAACCTCTAGAAAGAGGAAAGGGAAGGCAAAAGCTTTCACCTCCGAGTCATGGGAGATGGAGAGATTCATCTCAAGGGTGCATCAAGACCACTTCTATGAAGTTGTGGCCTTGAAGAAGGTGATCCCCGAGATCCCTCTCAAACTCAAAAAAGGGTCAACTTTGATCAAAGGTTGGACCAAGTCCTCATAAACATTTGTGAAGAGGGCGCTCAATGGAAGAGAAACTCAAGAGGGAAGCCGGTTCAACTGAGAAGGCATGACCTCAAGCTCATCACTAAGAAAAGGATGGAGCAAGCATGAGGAAATTCCTCCTCATAAAATCCCTGAGATGCCTCAAGGGATGCACTTTCCTCCACAAAACTATTGGGAGCAACTAAACACCTCCCTAGGAGAATTGAGTTCCAACATGGGACAACTAAGGGTGGAGCATCAAGAACACTCCATCATTCTCCATGGAATTAGAGAAGATCAAAGAATCATGAGAGAGGAGGAACAAAGACAAGGAAGAGACATTGAGGAGCTCAAGCACTCCATAGGATCTTCAAGAGGAAGAACAAGCCGCCATCACTAAGGTGGACCCATCTTTAATTTCCTTGTTCTTTACTTTCCTGTTTTTCGAATTTTAGTGCTTATGTATGTCTATGTTTGTATCTTGTGATCATTAGTGTCTTAGTGTCTATGCCTTAAAGTTATGAATGTCCTATGAATCCATCACCTCTCTTGAATAAAAAAAAATGTTCTTAATTGAAAAAGAAAAGAATTGCATGAATTTTGAATTTTATAACAGTTTGATTATTTTGATGTGGTGGCAATACTTTTGTTTTCTGCATGTATGCTTAAACAGTGCATATATGTCTTTTGAATTTGTGGTTCATGAATATTGGCTCTTGAAAGAATGATGAAAAAGGAGACATGTTACTGAGGATCTGAAAAATCATAAAAATGATTCTTGAAGCAAGAAAAAAAGCAGTGAATATAAAAAAAAATTCGAAAAAAAAGAGAGAAAGAAAAAAAGAAAAAAAAGAAAAAGAAAGAAATAAAGTTGTGATCCAAGGCAAAAAGAGTGTGCTTAAGAACCCTGGACACCTCTAATGGGGGACTCTAGCAAAGCTGAGTCACAATCTGAAAAGGTTCACCCAATTATGTGTCTGTGGCATGTATGTATCCGGTGGTAATACTTGAAGACAGAGTGCTTTGGGCCACGGCCAAGACTCAATAAA
>NC_029781.3:80139643-80140539 GCF_000817695.3 Arachis duranensis | reverse complement strand
TTTACTATGAGTTTGTGTGTTTTTCTGTGATTTCAGGTATTTTCTGGCTGAAATTGAGGGACCTGAGCAAAAATCTGATTCAGATACCAAAAAGGACTGCAGATGCTGTTGGATTCTGACCTCCCTGCACTCGAAGTGGATTTTCTAGAGCTACAGAAGCCTAATTGGCGCGCTCTTAACGGCGTTGGAAAGTAGACATCCTGGGCTTTCCAGCAATATATGATAGTTCATACTTTGCCCAAGATTTGATTGCCCAAACCGGCGTTCAAAGTCACCCTTAGAAATCCCAGCGTTAAACGCCGGAACTGGCACCAAAATGGGAGTTAAACGCCCAAACTGGCACTAAAGCTGGCGTTTAACTCCAAGAGGAGTCTCTACACGAAAATGCTTCATTGCTCAGCCCAAGCACACACCAAGAGGGCCCGGAAGTGGATTTTTATGTCATTTACTCATCTCTGTACTCCTTAAGCTACTCGTTCTCTATAAGTAGGACCTTTTACTATTGTATTAGGACATCTGGGTAGTTATCCTTGTTCTGATGCTATCTTAGATCATTGGGAGGCTGGCCATTCGGCCATGCCTAGACCTTGTTCTTATGTATTTTCAACGGTGGAGTTTCTACACACCATAGATTAAGGTGTGGAGCTCTGCCGTACCTCAAGTATTAATGCAATTACTATTGTTCTTCCATTCAATTCCGCTTGTTCTTGTTCTAAGATATCACTTGTTCTTCAACTTGATGAATGTGATGATCCGTGACACTCATCATCATTCTCACCTATGAACGTGTGACTGACAACCACCTCCGTTCTACCTTCGATTGGGTGAATATCTCTTGGATTCCTGATACACGATGCATGGTTGATCGCCTGACAACCGAGTGCTCGCCTGACAAC
>NC_029781.3:80126436-80139632 GCF_000817695.3 Arachis duranensis | reverse complement strand
AGGATGGGAGGTAGCCACTGACAACGGTGAAACCCTTGCTTAAGCTTGCCATGGAAAGGAGGAAGAAGGATTGGATGAAGACAGTAGGAAAGCAGAGAGACGGAAGGGAAGGCATCTTCATACGCTTATCTGAAATTCCTACCAATGAATTACATAAGTATCTCTATCTTTATCTTTATGTTTTCGTACATCACCTATATCCATTTGAGTTTGCCTGACTGAGATTTACAAGGTGACCATAGCTTGCTTCATACCAACAATCTCTGTGGGATCGACCCTTACTCGCGTAAGGTTTATTACTTGGACGACCCAGTACACTTGCTGGTTAGTTGTGCGAAGTTGTGTTTATGCCATGGTGTTGAATACCAAGTTTTTGGATTCATTACCGGGGATTATTTGAGTGGTGAAAAGTATTGATCACAATTTCGTGCACCAAAAAACAAAAAAGCTATGCTTTTACCACACCAAACTTAGAATGTTACTTGCCCTTGAGAAAAGAAGAAAGAATGGAAGGAGAAGAAGATATGGAGGAGATGGAGAGATGTGTATATTTCAGCCATATGGGTGGGATTGGGTGGGGAAGAGATGGATGGATGTGAGTGGTGAAGAGGTGATGGGGAAGAGAGATTGAGGTGATTGGTGAAGAAGAGAGAAAGTGAGTTGAGATAGGTGGGGATCCTGTGGGGTCCATAGATCCTAAGGTGTCAAGAATTATCATCCCTGCACCAATAAGGCGTGTAAAATGCCCTCTGCAAGCAATCCTAGCGTTCAACGCAAGGTTGATGCTTGTTTCTGGCGTTGAACTCCAGCTTCATGCTTGTTTTGGGCGTTCAGCACCCAATTGCAGCATGTTTCTGGTGTTGAACGCCAGTTCCATGCTTGTTTCTGGCGTTCAGCGCCAGTTCTCCTCAGGGTGTTTTCCTGGCATTTAAACGGCAGGATGTTACTTGTTTCTTGCGTTCAACACCAGATCCATTCTCTGTTCTGGCGTTTAACGCCATCCAGATGCTCTTTATTGGCGTTTAAACGCCAGTAAGCCCTTCCTCCAGGGTGTGCTTTTTCTTCTGCTATTTTTTATTCTATTTTTAATTTTAGTATTTATTTTATGACTCCACATGATCATGAACCTAATAAAACATAAAAGAACAATAAAAGAAAAATAAAATTAGATAAATAAAAATTGGGTTGCCTCCCAATAAGCACTTCTTTAATGTCAACAGCTTGACAGTGGACTCTCATGGAGCCACACAGGTGATCAGGTCAATGTTGTAGACTCCCAACACCAAACTTAGAGTTTGGATATGAGGATTCAACACCAAACTTAGAGTTTGGCTGTGGCCTCTCAACACCAAACTCAGAGTTTGATTGTAGGGACTTTGTTTGACTCTGTACTGAGAGAAGCTTTTCATGCTTCCTCTCCATTGTTAAAGAAGAACACCCTTGGGTCTTAAACACAAGGTAGTCCCCATTCAACTGAAGGACTAATTCTCCTCTGTTAACATCTATCACAGCTCCTGCTGTGGCTAGGAAAGGTCTTCCAAGGATGATGCATTCATCCTCCTCCTTCCTAGTGTCTAAGATTATGAAATCAGCAGGGAAGTAAAGGCCTTCAACCTTTACCAACACATCCTCTACCAATCCATAAGCTTGTCTTACTGACTTGTCTGCCATTTGCAATGAGAATATGACAGGCTGTACCTCAATGATCCACAGCTTCTCTATTACAGAGAGTTACATAAGATTTATTCCTGACCCTAAGTCAAACAGAGCCTTTTCAAAGGTCATGGTGCCTATGGTACAGGGTATTAAGAATTTACCAGGATCTTGTTTCTTTTGAGGTAAAGTTTGCTGAACCCATATATCTAATTCACCAATGAGCAAGGGAGGTTCACCTTCCCAAGTCTCATTACCAAACAACTTGCCATTCAGCTTCATGATAGCTCCTAGATATTGAGTAACTTGCTCTCCAGTTAAATCTTCATCCTCTTCAGAGGAAGAATAGTTTTCAGAGTTCATGAATGGCAGAAGGAGGTTTAATGGGATCTCTATGGTCTCTATATGACCTTCAGAGTCCTTTAAGTCCTCAATAAGGAACTCCTTCTTGCTTGAGAGACGTCCCATGAGGTCTTCCTTATTGGAATTCACGTCCTCTCCTTTCTCTCTAGGTTTGGCCATTTTGATTATATCAATGGCCTTGTACTCTCTTTTTGGATTCTCTTCAGTATTGCTTGGGAGAGTACTAGGAGGAGTTTCAATGACTTTCTTACTCAGCTGGCCCACTTGTGCCTCCAAATTCCTGATGGAGGACCTTGTTTCACTCATGAAGCTTAAAGTGGCCTTAGACATATCAGAGACTATATTTGCTAAGTTAGAGGTGCTCTGCTCAAAATTCTCTGTCTGTTGCTGAGAAGATGATGGAAAAGGCTTGCTACTGCTAAACCTGTTTCTTTCACCATTATTAAAGCCTTGTTGAGGCTTTTGTTGATCCTTCCATGAGAAATTTGGATGATTTCTCCATGAGGGGTTATAGGTGTTGCCAAAGGCTTCCCCCATGTAATTTACCTCTGCCATTGCAGGGTTTTTAGGATCATAAGCGTCTTCTTCAAAAGATACCTCTTTAGTGCTGTTGGATGCATTTTGCCATCCATTCAGACTTTGAGAAATCATGTTGATTTGCTGAGTCAACATTTTGTTCTGAGCCAATATGGCATTCAGAGCATCAATTTCAAGAACTCCCTTCCTCTGAGGCGTCCCATTATTCACGAAATTCCTCTCAGAAGTGTACATGAATTGGTTATTTGCAACCATTTCAATAAGTTCCTGAGCTTCTATAGGCGTTTTCTTTAGGTGAATGGATCCACCTGCAGAATGGTCCAGTGACATCTTAGAGAACTCAGACAGACCATAATAGAATATATCTATCATGGTCCATTCTAAAAACATGTTAGAAGGACACTTTTTGGTCATCTACTTGTATCTTTCCCAAGCTTCATAAAGGGATTCACCATCTTTTTGCTTGAAGGTCTGAATATCCACTCTAAGCTTGCTCAGCTTTTGAGGAGGAAAGAATTTAACCAGGAAGGTTGTGACCAGCTTATCCCAAGAGTCCAGGCTATCCTTAGGTTGTGAGTCCAACCATGTTCTAGCTTTGTCTCTTACAGCAAAAGGGAAAAGCATAAGCCTATAGACTTCAGGATCTACTTCATTAGTCTTAACAGTCTCACAGATATGCAAGAACTCAGTTAAAAACTGGTAGGGATCTTCTGATGAAAGTCCATGAAACTTGCAGTTTTGTTGCATTAGAGCAACTAGTTGAGGTTTCAGCTCAAAATTGTTTGCTCCAATGGCAGGAATTGAGATGCTTCTTCCATCAAACTTGGAAGCAGGTGTAGTATAATCACCAAGCATCCTTCTTACATTATTGTTGTTGGGTTCGGCTGCCATATCCTTTTCTTGTTCGAAAATTTCAATAAGGTTGTCTCTGGATTGTTGTAATTTAGCTTCTCTTAGTTTCCTCTTTAGAGTCCTTTCAGGTTCAGGATCAGCTTCAACAAGAATGCCTTTTTCCTTGTTCCTGCTCATATGAGAAAGAAGAGAACAGAAAAGGAAGATGAATCCTCTATGTCACAGTATAGAGATTCCTTTATGTTAGTAGAAGAAGAAAGGGAATAAGAGTGAAGAAGAATGAATAATCCAAACACAAGGGTGAGGATAGGAGCAGAGATTTTGAGATGAAGAGAAGTGTTAGTAAATGAATAAATAAATAGAATAAGATGAGAGAGAGAAGTTTTCAAAAATAAATTTTGAAAAAGAGTTAGTGATTTTCGAAAATTAAAGGAAGAATTAAAATTAAAATTAAAATTTAAAACAATTAGTTAATTAAAAGAATTTTGAAAAAGAGGGAGGTAATTTTCGAAAATTAGAGAGCTAAAATTAGTTAGGCGGTTTTGAAAAAGATAAAAAATAAACAAAAGTTAATTGGTTAGTTGAGAAGATTTGAAAATCAATTTTGAAAAGATAGGAAGTTAGAAAAGATATTTTGAAATCAAATTTTTGAAAAAGATATAATTTTAAAATATATGATAAAAAGATATGATTTTTAAGAAAAAGATATTTTGAAAAAGATTTAATTTTTAAAATTAAAATTGATTACTTGACTAACAAGAAACTAAAAGATATGATTCTAGAAATTTTAAGATTGAACCTTTCTTAACAAGAAAGTAACAAACTTCAAATTTTTGAATCAATCACATTAATTGTTAGTAAAGTTTCAATTTTGAGATAAAGATAAGAAAAAGAATTTGAAAATCAATTTAAGAATATTTTCGAAAATAATAAAAGAAAAATGAAAAAGATTTGACTTTTGAAAAAGATTTTGAAAAAATAGGATTTTTAAAACTGAAATTTTGACTTGACTTATAGGAAATAGCTAAGTTTTAAAATTTTTGTCTAAGTCAACTCAAATTTTCGAAAATTATGAGCAAATTAAGGAAAAGATAATTTTTTTTGAGTTTTTAATGATGAGAGAGAAAAATACAATTATGACCCAAAACATGAAAATTTTGGATCAAAACACATGATGCATGCAAGAACACTATGAATGTTAAGATGAACACCAAGAACACTTTGAAGATCATGATGAACATCAAGAACATATTTTTGAAAAATTTTTTATGCAAAGAAAACATGCAAGATACCAAACTTAGAAATCTTTCATGTTTAGACACTATGAATGTAAAAATGCACATGAAAAACATCATACAACACAAAACAAGAAAATTTAAAGATCAAATAAGAAGACTTACCAAGAACAACTTGAAGATCATGAAGAACACTATGAATGCATGAATTTTCGAAAAATGCAAGAACAAGATGAATATACAATTGACACCAAACTTAAAACATGACACAAGACTCAAACAAGAATCACAAAATTATTTTTGATTTTATGATTTTATAATTTTTTTGGATTTTTTTATATATTTTTTTTCGAAAACATATAGGAAAAATAAAATAAGAAATTCAAAATTTTTAATAAGAATTCTAGGAATCTTTCAATGTTAGCTTAAAGTTCCAATCCAAGGGTTGGACATGGCTTAATAGCCAGCCAACTTGAGGATGGCATTACATGCATTGAGGTGATTAGGTAAAGTCTCATTCCAAAAAGGATTTGGATATGACTTTACAGCCAGCCAGGCTTCAACATACTTCATGAAACACTAAAATTCATTCTTAAAAATTTAGAATAATTTTCGAAAACAGATGAGAAATTTTTGAAAGAATTTTTTGAAAAATTCTTGAAAATAAAACAAAAAGAAAATTACCTAATCTGAGCAACAAGATGAACCGTTAGTTGTCCAAACTCGAACAATCCCCGGCAACGGCGCCAAAAACTTGGTGCACGAAATTGTGATCTCTAATAATGGCATTCAACTTGATATGCGTGTTTATAACTCAGCATTTTCTTCACAACTTCGCACAACTAACCAGCAAGTGCACTGGGTCGTCCAAGTAATAAACCTTACGTGAGTAAGGGTCGATCCCACAGAGATTGTTGGTATGAAGCAAGCTATGGTCATCTTGTAAATCTTAGTTAGGTGGATAATAATTGGTTATGGAGTTTTCGAATAATAATAATAAATTATTAGAAAAATAAAGATAGAAATACTTATGTAAATCATTGGTGGGAATTTCAGATAGGCGTATGAAGATGCTGTGCTCCTTCTGAATCTCTGCTTTCCTACTACATTCATCCAATCCTTCTTACTCCTTTTCATGGCAAGCTGTATGTAGGGCATCACAGTTGTCAATGGCTACATCCCATCCTCTCAGTGAAAATGGTCTAAATGCTCTGTCACAGCACGGCTAATCATCTGTCGGTTCTCGATCATGCCGGAATAGAATCCATTGATTCTTTTGCGTTTGTCATTACGCCCAACAATCGCGAGTTTGAAGCTCGTCACAGTCATTCAATCCTTGAATCCTATTCGGAATACCATAGACAAGGTTTAGACTTTCCGGATTCTCATGAATGCCGCCATCAATTCTAGCTTATACCACGAAGATTCTGATTAAGGAATCCAAGAGATATGCGCCTGGCCTAAGGTAGAACGGAAGTGGTTGTCAAGTACACTGGTGGACAAAATTGTGATCATCAATAATGGCTCCAAAGGCTTGGTGCTCTCAAACGTGAATCACACTTTGTCACAACTCCGCATAACTAACCAGCAACTGTACTGGGTCGTCCAAGTAATACCTTACGTGAGTAAGGGTCGATCCCACAAGATTGTTGGTATGAAGCAAGCTATGGTCACCTTGTAAATCTCAGTCAGACGGATTCAAATTGATAGTGGTTTTCAGAAAATATAAAGAGATACTTAATTAAATAATAAAGGATAGAATTACTTATGTAAATTCATTAGTGGGAATTTCAGATAGGTGTATGGAGATGCTGTGTTCCTTCTGAATCTCTGCTTTCCTACTGCTTTCATACAATCTTTGTCACTCCTTTCTATGGCAAGCTGTATGTAGGGCATCACCGTTGTCAATGGCTATATCCCATCCTCTCAGTGAAAAAGGTCCAAATGCTCTGTCACAACACGGCTAATCATCTGTCGATTCTCAATCAGGTTGGAATAGAATCCAGTGATTTTTTTGCGTCTGTCACTAACGCCCAGCCTTCAGGAGTTTGAAGCTCGTCACAATCATTCAATCCCAGAATCCTACTCGAAATACCACAGACAAGGTTAGACTTTCCAGATTCCCATGAATGCCGCCATCAATTCTAGCTTATACCACGAAGATTCTGGTAAAGGAATCCAAGATATATGCGCCCGGTCTAAGGTAGAACGGAAGTGGTTGTTAGTCACACGTGTTCATAGGTGAGAATGATGATGAGTGTCACGGATCATCACATTCATCAAGTTGAAATGCAACGAATATCTTAGAACAAGAATAAATCTAATTGGATAGAAAATAGTAGTAATTGCATTAAAACTTGAGGTACAGCAGAGCTCCACACCCTTAATCTATGGTGTGTAGAAACTCCACCGTTGAAAATACATAAGTGAAAGGTCCAGGCATGGCCGAATGGCCAGCCCCCAGATCTAAGAACTAAACGTCCAAAGATTGCTAATACACTAGTAAAATGCTCTATTTATACTAAACTAGCTACTAGGGTTTATAGGAGTAAGTAATTGATGTATAAATCCACTTCCGGGCCCCACTTGGTGTATGTTTGGGCTGAGCTTGATCTATTCACGAGCTGAGACTTCTCTTGGAGTTGAACGCCAAGTTGTAATGTCTTTTGGGCGTTCAATTCTGGTTCGTGACGTGTTTCTGGCGTTTGACCATAGAATGCAGCATGGAACTGGCGTTGAGCACCAGTTTACGTCATCAAATCTCGAATAAAGTATGGACTATTATATATATCTGGAAAGCTCTGGATGTCTAGTTTCCAACGCCATTGAGAGCGCACCATTTGGAGTTTTGTAGCTCCAGAAAATCCATTTCGAGTGTAGGAAGGTCAGATTCCAACAGCATCAGCAGTCCTTTGTCAGCCTCTTATCAGAGTTTTGCTCAGGTCCCTCAATTTCAGCCAGAAAATACCTGAAATCACAGAAAAACACACAAACTCATAGTAAAGTCCAGAAATGTAAATTTAGCATAAAAACTAATGAAAACATCCCTAAAAGTAACTAGATCAAACTAAAAACTACATAAAAACAATGCCAAAAAGCGTATAAATTATCCGCTCATCACAACACCAAACTTAAATTGTTGCTTGTCCCCAAGCAACTGAAAATCAATTAGGATAAAAAGAAGAGAATATACTATAAATCCCAGAATATCAATGAATATTACTTCTAATTATATGAGTGGGACTTGTAGCTTTTTGCTTCTGAACAGTTTTAGCATCTCACTTCATCCTTTGAAGTTTAGAATGATTGGCATCTATGGGAACTTAGAATTTCGGATAGTGTTATTGATTCTCTTAGTTAAGTATGTTGATTCTTGAACACAGCTACTTTTATGGGTCTTGGCCGTGGCCCTAAGCACTTTGTTTTCCAGTATTACCACTGGATACATAAATGCCACATACACATGACTGGGTGAACCTTTTCAGATTGTGACTCAGCTTTGCTAGAGTCCCCAGTTAGAGGTGTCCAGAGCTCTTAAGCACACTCTTTTTGCTTTGGATCACGACTTTAACCACTCAGTCTCAAGCTTTTCACTTGGACCTGCATGCCACAAGCACATGATTAGGGACAGCTTGATTTAGCCGCTTAGGCTTGGATTTTGTTTCCTTGGGCCCTCCTATCCATTGATACTCAAAGCCTTGGATCCTTTTTACCCTTGCCTTTTGGTTTTAAGGGCTATTGGCTTTTTCTTTTTCTAAAAATTTTTTTGCCACTTTTTTTTCGCAAGCTTTTGCTATTCACTGCTTTTTCTTGCTTCAAGAATCAATTTTATAATTTTTCAGATCATCAATAGCATTTCTCTTTGTTCATCATTCTTTCAAGAGCCAACAATTTTAACATTCATAAACAACAAGATCAAAATTATGCACTGTTCAAGCATTCATTCAGAGAGCAAAAAGTATTGTCACCGCATCAATATAATTAAACTAAATTCAAGGATAATTTCGAAATTCATGTACTTCTTGTTCTTTTGAATTAGAAACATTTTTCATTTAAGAGAGGTGAATGATTTATGGAATTATTTATAGCCTTAAGACATAGTTACTCAATACTAATGATCATGAGGTAGAGACATAAAACATAGATAAACATGTAGCATAAAAATTGAAAAACAGAGAAATAAGAACAAGGAAGTTAAGGAATGAGTCCACCTTAGTGAGGGTGGCACCTTTTGAAGGACCAATGGTGCTTTTTGAGCTCCTTTATGTCTCTTCCTTGCTTTTGTTGCATGACCCCTAGTAATTTTAGTGTTCCTATCCTTAGTTGCTCCCAATAATTATGTGGAGGAACATGTATCCCCTGAGGTATCTCAGGGATTTCTTGATGAGGGAATTCCTCATGCTCTCTTGATGTGCAGTCAAATGCTCTATTACTGAGCTATGGACCCTTGAGATGAATCTCTCCATTTTCCATGACTCAGAGGTGGAAGCAATTGTCTTCCCTTTTCTATTCTTTTTTTTTTTTTGAGGTTTCTCTGGCCTTAGGTTCCATCAATGGTTATGGAAAAGCAAAAAAAGCTATGCTTTTACCACACCAAACTTAGAATATTGCTCGCCCTTGACCAAGAGAAGAAAGAAGAGAAGAAGAAGAAGAAGAAGATATGGAGGAGAGGGAGAGAGGTGTGTGATGAGCGGATAATTTATACGCTTTTTGCCATTGTTTTTAGTATGTTTTTAGTATATTTTAGTTAGTTTTTATTACATTTTTATTAGTTTTTAGTTAAAATTCACTTTTCTGGGCTTTACTATGAGTTTGTGTGCTTTTCTGTGATTTCAGGTATTTTCTGGCTGAAATTGAGGGACCTGAGCAAAAATCTAATTCAGAGGCTGAAAAGGACTGCAGATGCTGTTGGATTCTGACCTCCCTACACTCAAAGTGGATTTTCTAGAGCTATAGAATCCCAATTGGCGCGCTTTCAATTGCGTTAGAAAGTAGATATCCTGGGCTTTCCAGAAATGTATAATAGTTTATACTTTGCCTGAGATTTGATGGCCCAAACCGGCGTTGCAAATCAGCTTCAGAATTCCCGGCGTTTAACGCTGGAACTGGCACAAAAATTGGAGTTAAACGCCCAAACTGGCATAAAAGCTGGCGTTTAACTCCAGAAAAAGTCTCTACACATGAAAGTTTCAATGCTCAGCCCAAGCACACACCAAGTGGACCCCAGAAGTGGATTTTTACGTCATTTACTCATTTCTGTATACCCTAGGTTACTAGTTCACTATTAATAGGACCTTTTGACATTGTATCTCTACCTCAGGACATTACACATTTCTTATTGTATCTTCGACGGCATGAGTCTCTAAACCCCATGGTTGGGGGTGAGGAGCTCTGCTGTGTCTTGATGGATTAATGCAATTACTACTGTTTTTCATTCAATCACGCTTGCTTCTATTCTAAGATATCACTTGTTCCTAAACTTGATGAATGTGATGATCCGTGACACTCATCATCATTCTCACCTATGAACATGTGCCAGACAACCACCTCTGTTCTACCTTAGATTGAGTAGATATCTCTTGGATTTCTTAATCAGAATCTTCGTGGTATAAGCTAGAATTGATGGCGGCATTCAAGAGAATTTGGAAGGTCTAAACCTTGTCTGTGGTATTCTGAGTAGGATTCAAGGATTGAATGACTGTGACGAGCTTCAAACTCCTGAAGGCTGGGCGTTAGTGACAGACGCAAAAGAATCACTGGATTCTATTCTGACCTGATTGAGAACCGACAGATGATTAGCCGTGCTGTGACAGAGCGCATTGAACATTTTCACTGAGACGATGGGAGGTAGCCATTGACAACGGTGAAACCCTACATACAGCTTGCCATGGAAGGAGCCTTGCGTGCTTGAAGAAGAAGACAGTAGGAAAGCAGAGATCCAGAAGATAGAGCTTCTCCAAAACCTCAACCTGTTCTCCATTACTGCAAAACAAGTAATTATTTCATGTTCTTCCACTTTTCACAATTAAACTTGAGAATTATTGATATCCTCACTAAGAGTTACAAGATAACCATAGCTTGCTTCAAGCCGACAATCTCCGTGGGATCGACCCTTACTCACGTAAGGTATTACTTGGATGACCCAGTGCACTTGCTGGTTAGTTGTGCGGGATTGCAAAAGTGTGATTGCAATTTTGTGCACCAAGTTTTTGGCGCCGTTGCCGGGGATTGTTCGAGTTTGGACAACTGACGGTTTATCTTGTTGCTTAGATTAGGACTGTTTTATTTTTGTTGGTTTAGAGTCTTTTATTTGATTTTAGTTTAAAATTTTAAGTTTGGTGTCTTTTGTGCTTTTATTCACTTAAAAATTTTTCAAAAATTTGTTCTTGGTGTTCATCTTGACATTCAAAGTTTTCTTGTTTGTTCTCTTTGTTTTGATCTAAAATTTCTAAGTTAGTGTCAATTTGTTGTTTTTCTCTTCCCTCATTAAATTTTAAAAAATCAAAAAAATATCCTTTCCTTATTTTACTCATAATTTTCGAAATTTTGCATTAAATTAGTCAAAGATTTTCAAAATCATATCTTTTTTTTAACCAAATCAAAATTCTAATTTCAAAAATTGATATTTTCATATCTTTTTAATTTCTTCAATCATATCTTTTTCAAAATAATTTTCAATCATATCTTTTTAATTGTTAATTCCAAAATCTTTTTAATTAATTAATTAATTTAGTTTTCAATTTGCTTTGATTTTATTTTCTTTTAGTTTTTGAAATTTTATTTTATTTTCCATTTATTTTATTTTATTATTTTCGATCACATTTAATTAAAAAAATTAAAAAATAAAAGTAAAATAATATCAGCATCATCTCCCTTTCTCCATCATGGACCTAAGTGGAATTGAGCAGTCCAGAAGGACTCTGGGGTCATATGCTAACCCCATTACAGTTGCATATGAGAGTAGCATCTGTATACCTCCCATTAAAGCAAGCAGCTTTGAGCTAAATCCTCAACTCATTATCATGGTGCAGCAAAATTGCTAGTATTTCGGTCTTCCACAAAAAGAACCTACTGAGTTTCTGGCACAGTTCTTACAAATTGCTGACACAGTACGTGATAAAGAGGTGGATCAGGATGTCTACAGATTATTACTGTTTCCATTTGCTGTAAAAGATTAAGCTAAGAGGTGGTTGAATAACCAACCCACATCAAGCATAAAAACATGGAGACAGTTATCAGACAAATTTCTGAATCAATTTTACCCTCCAAAAAGGATGACACAGCTAAGGCTGGACATCCAAGGCTTTAAACAAGAGGATAATGAATCCCTTTATAATGCCTGGGAGAGGTACAGAGGTATGCTAAGAAAATGCCCCTCTGAAATGTTTTCAGAGTGGGTACAGTTAGACATCTTCTACTATGGGCTTACAAAAAAAGCTCAGATGTCTCTAGACCACTCAGCTGGTGGATCTATACATATGAGGAAGACGATTGAAGAGGCTCAAGAGCTCATAGATACTGTTGCTAGAAATCAACATCTATACTCAAGCAAAGAGTCCTCTACAAAAGAAGAAGCTATGGCAGTAACTACTGATCCTAATCCTCAAGAACAGATTGTTGAGCTTAATCAGCAATTACTCCTGATGACAAAACAGTTAGCAGAATTTAAGGAGATGCTCCAAGAAACCAAAATTGCTAACAAGAATATAGAATCACAGTTGAATCAGACAAAATAGCAGCTATCTAAACAGATAATAGAAGAATGTCAAGCAGTTCAACTAAGGATTGGGAAGACATTGAATAATTCAGCTCAAAGTGGCAAAAAGCCAAGAAAGGAACAATTGACAGATGATGACCAAACTACTGTCCAAAATCCCTCTGAGGACAGTAAGAGCCCAGAGAGGAATACTCTTGGCGTTCAAACGCCAGAAAGGGGGAAAAGCTGGCGTTAAACGCCCATTCCTTGCCCAGCTCTGGCGTTCAAACGCCAGAAAAGGGGGAAAAGTTGGCGTTAAACGCCTATTCTTCACCGAATCCTGGCGTTCAAACGCCAATGGGGAATCAGACACCTGAGAGTGCTGATAGTAACCCCTCTAAAAAGGCTTCTCCAACCACCTCTGTAAGGAATAAACCTGCAGCAACTAAGGTTGAAGAATATAAAGCCAAGATGTCTTATCCTCAGAAACTCCGCCAAGCGGAACAGGATAAGCAATTTGCCCGCTTTGCAGACTATCTAAGGACTCTTGAAATAAAGATTCCGTTTGCAGAGGAACTGCAGAGGCACTTGAGCAAATACCCTCTTATGCTAAGTTCATGAAAGAGATCTTAAGTCATAAGAAGGATTGGAGAGAAACTGAAAAAGTGTTTCTCACTGAAGAATGCAGTGCAGTAATACTAAAAAGCTTACCAGAAAAGCTTCAAGATCCAGGAAGCTTTATGATACCATGCACATTAGAAGGTGCCTACACCAAGACAGCCCTATGTGATCTTGGAGCAAGCATCAATCTAATACCTGCATCCACTATCAGGAAGCTTGGGTTGACTGGAGAAGTCAAC
>NC_029781.3:80123256-80124328 GCF_000817695.3 Arachis duranensis | reverse complement strand
GGAGCATCCCTCCCTCCTACTGAGATCTCTGAAACCTTTCCGGATGAGCAATTATTTGCTATTCAAGAAGCTCCGTGGCTTGCAGACAGTGCAAACTATAAGACTCAATGGTTCTCCTTCTGTAACCATGGAAAGGAAGCATGAAGAGCTTCTCTCAAAACAAAGTCAAACAGAGCCCCCACAGTCAAACTCTAAGTTTGGTGTTGGAAGGCCACAACCAACTTCTAAGTTTGGTGTTGAACCCCCACATTCAAACTCTAAGTTTGGTGTTGGGAGGTTCCAACATGGCTCTGAGTATTTGTGAGGCTCCATGAGAGCCCACTGTCAAGCTACTGACATTAAAGAAGCGCTTGTTGGGAGGCAACCCAATGTTGTATTTATTATTTTCCTTTGTTATTTTATGTTTTCTATAGGTTGATGATCATGGAAAGTCACAAAATCAATTGAAAAAGCAGAAACAGAATAAAAAACAGAAAGAAAAACAGCACACCCTGGAGGAAAACTTGCTAGCGTTTAAACGCCAGTAGGGGCAGCAAATGGGCGTTTAACGCCCAGTCTGGCACCATTCTGGGCGTTTAACGCCAGGAAGAGGCACCAGACTAGCGTTAAACGCCAGGAATGGGCACCAAGCTGGCGTTAAATGCCAGAAATGGGCACCAGCCCGGCGTTTAACGCCAGGATTGGCAGAAGCAGCATTTTTGCTCGCCACTTGGTGCAGGGATGAATTATCCTTGACACCTCAGGATCTGTGGACCCCACAGGATCCCCACCTACCCCACCACTCTCTCTCTTCTTTCTTCTTTTGCTCGAGGACGAGCAAACTTTCTAAGTTTGGTGTGGTAAAAGCATTGCTTTTTGTTTCTCCATAACCATTTATGGCACCTAAGGCCGGAGAAACCTCTCGAAAGAGGAAAGGGAAGGCAAAAGCTTCCACCTCCGAGCCATGGGAGATGGAGAGATTCATCTCAAGGGATGCATTTTCCTCCACAAAACTATTGGGAGCAAATCAACACCTCCCTAGGAGAATTGAGTTCCAACATGGGACAACTAAGGGTGGAGCACCAAGAACATT
>NC_029781.3:80119753-80122327 GCF_000817695.3 Arachis duranensis | reverse complement strand
ATTTTTATTAGTTTTTAGTTAAAATTCACTTTTCTGGGCTTTACTATGAGTTTGTGTGTTTTTCTGTGATTTCAGGTATTTTCTGGCTGAAATTGAGGGACCTGAGCAAAAATCTGATTCAGAGGCTGAAAAGGACTGTAGATGCTGTTGGATTCTGATCTCCCTGCACTCGAAGTGGATTTTCTGGAGCTACAAAAGCCCAATTGGCACGTTTTTAATTGCGTTGGAAAGTAGACATCCTGGGCTTTCCAGAAATGTATAATAGTTCATACTTTGCTCGAGATTTGATGGCCCAAACCGGCGTTGCAAATCAGCTTCAGAATTCCCGGTGTTTAACGCCGGAACTGGCACAAAAATTGGAGTTAAACGCCCAAACTGGCGTAAAAGCTGGCGTTTAACTCCAGAAAAAGTCTCTACACATGAAAGCTTTAATGCTCAGCCCAAGCACACACCAAGTGGACCCCGGAAGTGGATTTTTACGTCATTTACTCATTTATGTATACCCTAGGTTACTAGTTCACTATTAATAGGGCCTTTTGACATTGTATCTCTACCTCAAGACATTACACGTTTCTTATTGTATCTTCGACAGCATGAGTCTCTAAACCCCATGGTTGGCGGTGAGGAGCTCTGCTGTGTCTTGATGGATTAATACAATTACTACTGTTTTTCATTCAATCACGCTTGCTTCTATTCTAAGATATCACTTGTTCCTAAACTTGATGAATGTGATGATCCGTGACACTCATCATCATTCTCACCTATGAACGTGTGCCTGACAACCACCTCCGTTCTACCTTAGATTGAGTAGATATCTATTGGATTTCATAATCAGAATCTTCGTGGTATAAGCTAGAACTATTGGCGGTATTCAAGAGAATCTGGAAGGTCTAAACCTTGTCTGTGGTATTCTGAGTAGGATTCAAGGATTGAATGACTGTGACGAGCTTCAAACTCCTGAAGGCTGGGCGTTAGTGACAGACGCAAAAGAATCACTGTATTCTATTCCGACTTGATTGAGAACCGACAGATGATTAGCCGTGCTGTGACAGAGCGCGTTGAACATTTTCACTGAGAGGATGGGAGGTAGACATTGACAACGGTAAAACCCTACATACAGCTTGCCATGGAAGGAGCCTTGCGTGCTTGAAGAAGAAGACAGTAGGAAAGTAGAGATCCAGAAGATAGAGCATCTCCAAAATCTCAACATGTTCTCCATTACTGCAAAACAAGTAATTATTTCATGTTCTTCCACTTTTCACAATTAAACCTGAGAATTATTAATATCCTCACTAAGAGTTACAAGATAACCATAGCTTGCTTCAAGCCGACAATCTCCGTGGGATCGACCCTTACTCACGTAAGGTATTACTTGGACGACCCAGTGCACTTACTGGTTAGTTGTGCGGGATTGCAAAAGTGTGATTGCAATTTCGTGCACCAGTGTGTATTCGGCTATGTAGGGTGGGTTTGGGTAGGAAAGAGATGATGGATGTGAGTGGTGAAGAGGTAATGGGGAAGAGAGATTGAATGTGAAGAGAGGATGAATGTTGAGAAGAGGGGAGAATATGGTAGGTGGGGATCCTGTGGGGTCCACAGATCCTGAGGTGTCAAGGATTTACATCCCTGCACCAATTAGGCATGTAGAATGCCTTTGCATACAATTCTGGCGTTTAAACGCCGAAGTGATGCTCATTCTGGGCGTTCAACGCCCATGTGCAGCATGTTTCTGGCATTGAACGCCAGGTCCATGCTTATTTCTGGCTTTCAATGCCAGATCCATGCTCTATTCTGGCGTTGAATGTCAGCCAGATGCTCCTTACTGGCGTTTAAACGCCAGTAAGTCCTTCCTCCAGGGTGTGATTTTTCTTCTGCTGTTTTTGATTCTATTTTTAATTTTAATATTTTTTTCGTGACTCCACATGATCATGAACCTAATAAAACATAAAAGAACAATGAAAATAAAATAAAATTAGATAAATAAAAATTGGGTTGCCTCCGAATAAGCGCTTCTTTAATGTCAATAGCTTGACAGTGAGCTCTCATGGAGCTTCACAGATGTTCAGAGCATTGTTGGGACCTCCCAACACCAAACTTAGAGTTTGGTTGTGGTCTCCCAACACCAAACTTAGAGTTTGACTGTGGGGGCGCTGTTTGACTCTGCATTGAGAGAAGCTATTCATGCTTCCTCTCATTACCAAATAACTTGGCATTTAGCTTCATGATGGCTCCTAGATATTGAGCAACTTGCTCTCCAGTTATATCTTCATCCTCTTTAGAGGAAGAATAGTCTTCAGAGCTCATGAATGGTAGAAAGAGGTTTAATGGAATCTCTATGGTCTCTATATGAGCCTCAGATTTCTTTGGGTCCTCAATAGGGAACTCCTTCTTGGTTGGGAGACATCCCATGAGGTCTTTCTCATTGGGATTCACGTCCTCCCCTTCCTCCTTGCATTCGGCCATATTGACTATATCAATGGCCTTGCACTCTCTCTTTGGATTTTCTTCTGTATTGCTTGGGAGAGTACTAGGAGGAGTTTCAGTGACTTTCTTACTCAGCTGGCCCACTTGTGT
>NC_029781.3:80108471-80119557 GCF_000817695.3 Arachis duranensis | reverse complement strand
TTGCTGAGTCAACATTTTGTTCTGAGCCAATATGGCATTCAGAGCATCAATTTCAAGAACTCCCTTCCTTTGAGGCATCCCATTATTCACGGAATTCCTCTCAGAAATGTACATGAACTGGTTATTTGCAACCATGTCAATAAGTTCTTGAGCTTCTATAGGCGTTTTCTTTAGGTGAATAGATCCACCTGCAGAATGGTCTAATGACATCTTAGAGAACTCAGATAGACCATAATAGAATATATCTATCATGGTCCATTCTGAAAACATGTCAGAAGGACATCTTTTTTTCATCTGTTTGTATCTTTCCCAAGCTTCATAGAGGGATTCACCATCTTTTTGTTTGAAGGTCTGAATATCCACTCTAAGCTTGCTCAGCTTTTGAGGAGGAAAGAACTTAGCCAAGAAGGCCGTGACCAGCTTGTCCCAAGAGTCCATGCTATCTTTAGGTTGAGAGTCCAACCATGCTCTAGCTTTGTCTCTTACAGCAAAAGGGAAAAGCATGAGCCTGTAGACTTCAGGATCTACTCCATTAGTCTTAACAGTCTCACGGATCTGCAAGAACTCAGTTAAAAACTGGTAGGGATCTTCTGATGGAAGTCCATGAAACTTGCAGTTCTGTTGCATTAGAGCAACTAGTTGAGGTTTCAGCTCAAAATTGTTTGCTCTAATGGCAGGAATTGAGATGTTTCTTCCATCAAACTTGGAAGTAGGTGTAGTATAATCACCAAGCATCCTTCTTGTATTATTGTTGTTGGGTTCGACTGCCATCTCCTTTTCTTGTTCGAAAATTTCAGCAAGATTGTCTCTGGATTGTTGTAATTTATCTTCTCTTAGTTTTCTCTTCAGAGTCCTTTCAGGTTCTGGATCAGCTTCAACAAGAATGCCTTTTTCCTTGTTCCTGCTCATATGAAAGAGAAGAGAACAAGAAAAGAAGAGAAGAGGAATCCTCTATGTCACAGTAAAGAGGTTCCTTATTTTTAGTAGAAGAAGAAAGGGAATAAAGAAAGGAGAACCCAAACACAAGGGTGAGGATAGAAGCAGTGATTAGAGATGAAGAGAGGTGAAGAGAAGTGTTAGTAAATAAATAAATAAGAGAATATGAGGGAGAGAATTCGAAAATTAATTTTGGAAAGGAGTTAATGATTTTCGAAAATTAAAGATGAGATAGAATTAAAATTAAAATTTTAAAACAATTAGTTAATTAATTAAAAAGAATTTTGAAAAAGAGGTGAGATATTTTCAAAAATTAGAGAGGGAGAAGTAGTTAGGTGGTTTTGAAAAAGATAAGAAACAAACAAAAAGTCAAATAGTTAGTTGAAAAAGATATTAAAATCAAATTTGAAAAGATAAGAAGATAAGAAGTTAGATAAGATATTTTGAAATCAAATTTTTGAATAAGATAAAATTTTGAAAAAGATATGATAAAAAGATAAGATAAGTGATAAAAAAGATAGGATTGAAAAAGATTTAATTTTTAAAATTAAAATTAATTACTTAACTAACAAGAAACTAAAAGATAAGATTCTAGAATTTAAAAATTGAACCTTTCTTAACAAGAAAGTAACAAACTTCAAATTTTTGAATCAATCATATTAATTGTTAGCATAATTTCGAAAATTAAGATAAAATTAAAAAAAAAAGATTTTTTTAAAAAAACATTTTAAATAATTTTCAAAAATTAAAAAGAAAAATGAAAAAGATTTAATTTTTGAAAAAGTTTTAAAAAGATAAGATTTTTTAAAATTGAAAATTTGACTTGACTTGTAAGAAACAACTAATTTTAAAAAATTTTTACCAAGTCAACTCAAATTTTCGAAAATTTGGAGAGAAATAAGGAAAAGATATTTTTTATTTTTAAATTTTTAATGATGAGAGAGAAAAACACAATTATGACCCAAAACATGAAAATTTTGGATCAAAACCAATTATGCATGCAAGAACACTATGAATGTCAAGATGAACACCCAGAACACTTTGAAGATCATGATGAACATCAAGAATATATTTTTGAAAAATTTTTTGATGCAAAGAAAACATGTAAGACACCAAACTTAGAAATCTTTAATGCATGGACTCTAACAAACGAAAAATGCATATGAAAAATAACAAAAGATACAAAACAAGAAAACATCAAGATCAAACAAGAAGACTTACCAAGAAAAACTTGAAGATCATGAAGAACACCATGAATGCATGAATTTTTGAAAAATGCATAATAATTTTTTTAAAACATGCAATTGACACCAAACTTAAAAATTGACTCAAGACTCAAACAAGAAACAAAAAATATTTTTGATTTTTATGATTTTATGATTTTTTTGTATTTTCTTTATTTTTTTCGAAAATATTCTTTAGAAAAACGAAAATAAAGACAAATTTTTGAAAGATTTTTGAAAACTTTTTTGAAAAGAAAATAAAAAGAAAATTACATAATCTGAGCAACAAGATGAACCGTCAGTTGTCCATACTCGAACAATCCCCGGCAACGGCGCCAAAAACTTAGTGGACGAAATTGTGATAATCAATAATGGCTCCAAAGGCTTGGTGCTCTCAAATGTGAATCACACTTTGTCACAACTCCGCACAACTAACCCGCAAGTGTACTGGGTCGTCCAAGTAATACCTTACGTGAGTAAGGGTCGATCCCACAGAGATTGTTGGTATGAAGCAAGCTATGGTCACCTTGTAAATCTCAGTCAGACGGATTCAAATTGATAGTGGTTTTCGTAAAATATAAAGAGATACTTAATTAAATAATAAAGGATAGAAATACTTATGTAAATTCATTAGTGGGAATTTCAAATAGGTGTATGGAGATGCTGTGTTCCTTCTGAATCTCTGCTTTCCTACTGCTTTCATCCAATCTTTGTCACTCCTTTCTATGGCAAGCTGTATGTAGGGCATCACTGTTGTCAATGGCTATATCCCATCCTCTCAGTGAAAAAGGTCCAAATGCTCTGTCACAGCACGGCTAATCATCTGTCGGTTCTCAATCAGGTTGCAATAGAATCCAGTGATTCTTTTGCGTCTGTCACTAACGCCCAGCCTTCAGAAGTTTGAAGCTCGTCACAGTCATTCAATCCTGGAATCCTACTCGGAATACCACAGACAAGGCTAGACTTTTCGGATTCCCATGAATGCCGCCATCAATTCTAGCTTATACCACGAAGATTCTGGTCAAGGAATCCAAGAGATATGCGCCCGGTCTAAGGTAGAATGGAAGTGGTTGTTAGTCACGCGTGTTCATAGGTGAGAATGATGATGAGTGTCACGGATCATCACATTCATCAAGTTGAAGTGCAACGAATATCTTAGAACAGGAATAAATCGAATTGGATAGAAAATAGTAGTAATTGCATTAAAACTTGAGGTACAGCACAGCTCTACACCCTTAATCTATGGTGTGTAGAAACTCCACCGTTGAAAATAGATAAGTGAAAGGTCCAGGCATGGCCGAATGGCCAGCCCCTAGATCTAAGAACTAAACGTCCAAAGATTGCTAATACATTAGTAAAAAGTTCTATTTATACTAAACTAGCTACTAGGGTTTACAGGAGTAAGTAATTGATGTATAAATCCACTTCCGGGGCCCACTTGGTGTATGTTTGGGCTGAGCTTGATCTATTCACGAGCTGAGGCTTCTCTTGGGCTTGAACGCCAAGTTGTAACGTGTTTTGGGCGTTTAACTCTGGTTCGTGACGTGTTTCTGGCGTTTGAATCCAGAATGCAGCATGGAACTGGCGTTGAGCGCCAGTTTACCTCGTCAAATCTCGAATAAAGTATGGATTATTATATATTGCTGGAAAGCTCTAGATGTCTACTTTCCAAAGCCATTAAGAGCGCGCCATTTTTAGTTCTGTAGCTCCATAAAATCCATTTTGAGTGCAGGGAGGTCAGATTCCAATAGCATCAGCAACCCTTTGTCAACCTCTTATCAGAGTTTTGCTCAGGTCCCTCAATTTCAGCCAAAAAATACCTGAAATCACAGAAAAACACACAAACTCATAGTAAAGTCCAGAAATGTGAATTTAGCATAAAAACTAATGAAAACATCCCTAAAAGTAACTAGATCATACTAAAAACTACCTTCAAAACAATGCCAAAAAGCGTATAAATTATCCGCTCATCACACGCGTTCATAGGTGAGAATGATGATGAGTGTCATGGATAATCACATTCATCATGGTGAAGTGCAATGAATATTTTAGAACAGGAATAAACTAAATTGAATAGAAAATAGTAGTAATTACATTAAAACTCGAGGTACAGCAGAGCTCCACACCCTTAATCTATGTTGTGTAGAAACTCCACCGTTGAAAATACATAAGTGATGAAGGTCCAGGCATGGCCGAATGGCCAGCCCCCAAAATGTGATCACATGATCAAAAATACAATCCAGGATGTCTAATACAATAATAAAATGTCCTATTTATACTAGACTAGCTACTAGGGTTTACAGAAGTAAGTAATTGATGCAGAAATCCACTTCCGGGGCCCACTTGGTGTGTGCTTGTGCTGAGCTTGAGCTTTACACTTGTAGAGGCTTCTTTTGGAGTTGAACGCCAAGTTGTGACGTGTTTTTGGCGTTCAACTCTGTTTCGTGACGTATTTCTGGCGTTTGACTCCAGAATGCAGCATGGAACTGGCGTTGAGCGCCAATTTACGTCATCTAATCACGAATAAAGTATAGACAATTATATATTGCTGGAAAGCTCTGGATGTCTACTTTCCAACGCCATTAAGAGCGCGCTATTTGGAATTCTGTAGCTCCAGAAAATTTGTTTCGAGTACAGGGAGGTCAGAATCCAACAGCATCAGCAGTCCTTTGTCAGCCTTCTTATCAGAGTTTTGCTCAGGTCCCTCAATTTCAGACAAAAAATACCTGAAATCATAGAAAAACACACAAACTCATAGTAAAGTCCAGAAATGTGAATTTATCATAAAAACTAATGAAAACATCCCTAAAAGTAGCTAGATCCTACTAAAAACTACCTAAAAACAATGCCAAAAAGTGTATAAATTATCCGCTCATCACACGCCCTTGTACGCACGCACACACCAGGATATGCTTTCTACTGGTGGCGTTAGCACAAATGAGGTGCCCGCACACCAAGTGACTCCTGGTTGGTGTGCGCACGCACACATTTGTGCGCACGCACACGTTCTGCTTCCTTTCTGAGTTGTGCGCACGCACACACTCTATTTTCCAGCACTTGTATTTTTGTGATCTAAACATGGTTTTGAACCCCTAAACCCCACTTATTAGCAAGCTTAGTAGTTATTTAAAGCTAGAAAATAGAGATAACTTGGGAATAAAGTAAAGATTAAAAATGACGAACGATAAGAGAAGGAGGTGCGTGTATGAACGAGTTCTGATGCTAAGGCTTGAATGATTGATTTTCTACAAGGATTATAAAATGTATGAGGCAAGTAAGAGAGTAAGGTAAGAAGTTGAGAATTGATGATGTTAATTAACTAAGGATAATAAAATGTAAGATCAATGAGTTAAGTGAAATTGAGAATGATGAGATGAGACATGAATTAGTATTGAGAATGAAAATGATAAATTATAAGAAATGATTGGATAACTTGAGTTTAGGGCGTTGCCCCATGTCAACCGGGATTTTTTCCGTAGTTATCATTAAGCTTGGGGTATTATTTTCCCCATGTCAGATTAGGGTGTTGTCTCTTCTCCCCATGTCAGCTTGGGATTCGTCCCATGGATATTATTGAGCTTGTGGGGTGTTCTCTTTCCCATGTCAGCTTGGAAATTTTCCCCATGGTATATTTTGAGCTTGAGAGCATGTGGGATGGCTACGTAACCGATAGTTGATATCAACAGCCATAGGACAGGCATGCATCATGTGCACATTATTTGAATTACTTATTTGTGAACAATTTGGGAATGCCTACGTGATTATAACATGCTATTTGTTGTACTTGTTATTTGTATTACTTGTAAGTTACTTGTGCTTGCCTTGTTTGCTTATTTGTCTGTGTAAACTAATTGGTGATAGAGAAGCGGAGGAAGGGTGGACCGGTTTGGAGATAAGGTTAGGTTTAAAGTATGCAAGGTTAGAATTCTTTAGGTCACTTACCCCTTTTATGGCTTTTGCTTAGAGTTTTAAGTTTTATAACTGTATGTTGGCATTCTAGGATTGCCTCTGGCATTCCCAAGACCTTATATATTATGTGTGGCACATTTACCATGTTGAGAACCCCGGTTCTCACCCCATACTGTGTTGTTATTTTCAGATGCGGGTGGAGAGGCTCTTCGCTAGGCATATGGATCCCTAAAGCGAAGTAGTCCCTGGGTTATTTTGTTTCTCAATTTGTATATATATGTATACTTAGTTTTCTCTCCAAGAAACTTGATTATTTTGTTCCTCATAGAGGTTATAGAGGAGCTAGGGTCCTATTTCTGTATTTTGGATGATTGGGATACTTATGTATATATGTAAATATTCTCCGACCAGCCTTGGCTTTGCAGGTTGAGTCAAGAGCTAGTTTTACTGTATTCTTGACTTTCTTTTACTCTTTCACTTACTCTTATCTGTAACCTTTAGGTTTCTTAGCACGCAAGTAATTTCTTTTCTAAGTGTTGCACTTTTTATTTTGCGATTTTGTTTTGCCCATTTTTCAAGGCTCCTAGTTCAATATCTCTTTCACTATTATTATATATATTCTTACTTTTAGAAGTCGTAATACCTTGTTACCTCAGTCTTATGACTTAAGCATAAGATTAAGTATGGTAGGGTGTTAGACTAACAGACATTAACAATGATATTATTTAATTGAATAAACCTAACAGACTAAACATCATAAAATCCGTAGACATTTTCCCTACCCATGGCTTATTAACGGCCCAAAAGATGGTTAAGGATCATCCATTCAGCGATCTAAATACCACAATCATTCCTTCACCACAATTCAAGGCACATATTAACAAAGTAATATTATAAAAGAACAAACATCAGAAAAATAAATTTGTATTCTGAAAATTCATATTTTTAAACTTACGATTTTGCATGTTGTTGTAAGACAACTTGCTCAAGGAATTTACACTTAGAAAATTGGAAGTTTCTATGCGAAGGTGTCTTTTGGAAGTTTTTGCCGGATACAAACTTCTCAATAAAGTTAACATATCGTCAATGACACTCTTATGCTCTATCATCGATGTACGACATTTGAACGAATCCATGTATCTCACGGTCTCATAAAGCAAATTAACCACTATGAGAAACCAATGGCCATTAAGGTAAATTGGCACAAAATCTACAACAACACTCAGAAGATAATTTTTAATAAAAACAGCCATGAAATATTACTATACTAATTCATTGAATGTTGACCGAAATTAACAAATCTTGTGTAAACCATCCAGGTCTCCTATGAAGTTATTCTTGATGTATTTCGTTGTACCAGAACATTTATGTTTCGGACTTAAAACAATTTGCTACATTGAATATTGAACTAAGTGATGAATCTTATTATATTTATAGTATAACTAGAAAGATATATTTATATTGAAGAGTAAATTTTAAATTGCTAATAAACTTACAAAGAATGTTGGTTGCAAAAATTATTGGTTGCCATATTTATTTTTACATGGCCCAAATGGTCTCTTGGTCATCATCGAACAAACTAAGGTAAGGACCTACGGATTAAAGACAATTACGGTTATGCTGCACTAATCCAAATTTTATAATTTTACAAGCATAATAAAAAATACTACAAAATAATTCTTACATCACCAATTATTGACTTGCCAAGCATAATAGTCAGAAGAGTCTCGCGTGTGCCCATACAATGATGGTTTGAAACAAGCACTTTCCTTAAATCATGTAATCAGAATATTATATTATGGTGTTAGAAAAGGTTTAAAAAATAATTACATGACAAATCAACAATTAAAATGAGAAATAAATTAATTTTACTTCAGATCCAAATTGTTTCCAAAGATGTAAGCAGCAATGGCCAGTTCATATTCAAAAAATTTCATCTCTTTAGTTAACCAAAATAAAAGGCCAAACACTATAAAAACAATGTCAACATTAATTATTTAATCAAAATATACACACAAAATTATATATAATACTTCGTCTATATATAAAAATAAAAAATTTTATTAATAACAATGTTATTATAAAGACCAAAACTTACATGTGGCATGTCATTCCTGTCCATGTTTAGATTATAATTATTGTAATAAAGTCATGAACGGTCTAGAGGAAGTTTCTCCTCAAAATACAGTTCTTTCTACAAATCCAAAAAATTTGACAATTATTTTAAACATTGCTAAACTTTATTTACTAAAGATAATATTAGATTTATAATAGAGAGACATATGTTGTCTATCACTATTACCAACTTAACCAGATAGAGGTAAATAAAAAGTAGGACAGAGAGATTGGCTATGACCATATCAAAATCTATACAAGCTTACAAAATCACATAATAAAGGAAAACAATATATTGAAATGGGTTCCAGTCATTGAAAAGTCAGTTTATTTGTAATTTATAAGGTAAAACAAAACCTGACACAAAGGCTGAAATACTAAGATAGCCATGACTTATTGGTCACATAAATCTAATAGTAACCACATGCTAATTCAGTTATAGTAGGTGGGATAGTTATGTAGCTCTGGAGGTTGCTGATCGTAAAACATTATGCATTTAATTTAGAAAAAAGTTTATAATTAAATTTTTATTAGTTGTTATCTAAAAAAAACATAAAACCTTAACTTTAGAGACTGGTAGTTCACGCTTTCTTTCTTTGTACTTCGATGTCCTCTTTTTCGTTACCGGTTCGTCACCCAAACACATTGAAGGGTTAGCGTCAAGTAAGTGTTTCAAAGTGCCTAATAGTGGTGTAACAGCTGGAGCAGTATTCGAAAGCTTTATACCGTGACTCCTATTTTTTCATGAGGAACCACCATTTCCACAAACTCTGGCAGAACTGTTGTTATCACATGCACAATAGTTTTGCGTATCATCATCAACAGTGCCTTAGCAATACCCTTTCCAAACTTCAAGATTTCATAAAATAAGACACACATTACTAAATAATAAGGTAATAACACAGCAAATCTAAATATCATAGAATATAACTAAACACGTGTTTAAAAAGTATACTAAGAAAGTAAGGCATATTCAACTATAATAGCCAAAAAATAAGTTACCTTCTCATCCAAAGTAGAGAAGTACATGTTTGATTCTCCCTTAGAAGTTATAGACGCATCCGATGTGTGCTAGTCAAACCAAATAAATTTCACTATTAATATTAGACTAAAGAAAGACAAAAAAATAAAAACAGATCATCTCATAATCATATTTTTCATTTAACAAAAACAAGCATGATTACCTTACTCATCCTCTTTGCTCCTCTAGTTTGCGATCCCTGAAAAAAGAGTGCTTAGGTTTAAAACTTCACGTAAAACACTATTATTTATAGAGATAACTAACAAAAATAGTGAAAAAAAATCTTTTCTTTATAAAAAAATCCTAATAAATAATAATGATATTCTAATTTCAAATATGATATTCAAATTTAAATTTAATCCAATATTTTTTTTATAAAGATGTCCTATAAAATAATAAAGATAATCCAATTTAGATCTCATATTCAAATTAAAGATCTAATATTCAAATTCTAATTTACCCATTTGTTGTGAGAGTGGTCTACTTCCATGAATCTCCACCATTGCTAGGAAGTTGTCTTCATAACCATCTTGGTCCCCATATACGAACTATTCTACATCCCATTCGCATGCAAAATCACAAACCACCACTTAGGAATGACACAACTACAGAGAGTTGGTGTAGGCCTTGTTGTTTTTGCAATCTTAATGGCAGTGACTGCAATTGTTGAGGTGAAAAGAAGGGACAGAGGGAGAAAAAATCCGATCCTTTTAACCCCATAAGCCTATTTGGCTTTTGTTTCAGTAAGCTATATTTGGTGTTGTGAACATGTTCACACTTGTGAGACTATTGGAATTCTTCTATAGAGAAGCATTTTCGAAGATGAAGTCGTTGTCAACATCGTTCACGTGGCTATCCATGTCTCTTGGATGCTTTCTGAGCATGGTGTTTGTGAATATCATAAATAGTGTTACGAAAAGAGTGAGTCCTAGTAAACAAGGCTGATTTAAAAGATAATTGAAAACGATAACGCGACAAAGAAGAGAATAGAAGACTATCACGATGTGGGGAGGCATTGGAAATGCTAGACCTGGAAAAGAGAGAACGACAGCTGTGATGGTCAAGTAGATTGGAGAAGATCTGGAAAGTGGGAGGAGGGAGAAGGAAAAGAGAAAAATGAGGAATGCAGAAATGAAAAACAAATTTAAAACTTATAATTTTAAATAAATTAAATAGTCTTATCTTATTTATCAACTATACTACCAATTAATATATTAATACTAAATAATTTTTATTATATTAAATTGTATGATATTTAGATATCTAAACAAATTAATTATTAGATATGATATTCTTTTGATTTTCTTTCAATTTTGTAATTTTAATATGGGTACAAGATAGATAAACTAATATATTATTTGAAAAAAGATAATATTCTAATTTATTACTAATTTTACTAATATAAATTATACTATAATTGTATAAATAGTTTACTCTTTATTTATTAAGTGTGCGAATATGCGGATTTGTATATCAGATGTGTGGATACATGTCTGTGACTGATCTTTTTAGATAATTAAATATAGTCATTAATATATTTTTAATTATACATTTATTTTAAAATCAAATAAAGATAACCATATTATAATTTAGAGTTAAATACTAATGAATAAATATAATGATAGTAGAATAAAGCTGATATTATTGACATATATAATTATAATAAAATTTATAACTCATAATTATAAATAAATTATTTTTTAATTAAAAATAGTTTACACCCAAATTCTATATTTTTATTTATTATTTTTAGAGAATTATGAAAAAAACTCAATTCAATTGTGATATACTAATTTTTTTGTTATTGTAAAATCCTATAATCAAATTAACTTAAAAATATGTATAAATTCTTCCAAAAAAAGTGACAAAATTAACTTAAAAA
>NC_029781.3:80104522-80108306 GCF_000817695.3 Arachis duranensis | reverse complement strand
CTATAGTTTACATATGCATTTCAAATTCCAAAAAATTAATTTTTATATTAAAGGTCTTTTTTTAATAATTAAATATTTCTAATAGTCTTTTTGAGTATTTTTTTAAATTAAATCTTACAAAAAATTTTAATCCAGTGATAGAAATGGATAGAAGTTCTAATTTCAGTCATACAGAAGAAAAATAAAAATCTTGAATAGTTATACTTTGAACATATATTGATATCATTAAGGTATAATATAAAGGATGCTAACAAATAAAAATTATAATTATAGAAACCAAACACAAACCTATTACCTTTTTTTTAAAAGAATATAATATTATAATTATTATTAAAATCTCATATTTTTTATTTTTATTTTTTATATATTTCAATCTTTTTTTAAAAAAATAAATATATTTTTAAGTTATTTTTTATTTATTTCTATCTTTTAAGCCTATTTTTTCTTTAATTTTTTTTCATATACATGAGACAAATATGGTTTTAGAGTATCATAAAATGGTCTCTCTAGATTGGTATCTATCTTAAACTAACGAAAAACTAGTCACATCCTACAATCACACCAATCCTTTTAGAGTGTGGATCTTATCCGATCCGATAACAATGCAGATCAAATAATATTTGCCGTTATTTTCGTCAGCACTTATGTTAGAGAATGCGAATTCTATATTTGATTTGCTTACAAAGAGAGAAAAAATAATGTAGTTGAGTATGCAGAGTATATATCTTTTTGAAAGAATATTTATGTAATTGCTTTTAACAAGATAGACACTAAATAGGCTATAACTTTTTTTTTCTTCTTTTCTTACTTTGACTATGATTTATGTCATAAAAAAATCTTAATTTTCTTTTAGTACCATATTAAATTCAGATTAATATATATGTTTAAATGAAAGTTCAAAATCCACCACCATCATCATGAGTTTAATTTATCAAACTGTTAAGGATTTAAGTTCAAGTTTGCTAACACTCTTCCTTGACTCAGTTACAAATCTATAAGCGAATCATATTCATAATGTCATTATATTAATTGAACAATAGTTTATGATAATTTTATTTTAATAATTGATTAAATTCACATTAATTGTTAGTATTTTATTTTAGACTTTCTCCTGAATAAATTTTATTTTTATTGGTTGTTGTTACAAAATAATTCTAATGAATATATTCTAATTAAGTGAATTAAGTTCTTAAACATAATTTTTAAATTGAATTTTGAAAATAGAATAATATTTTAAATTTTATTTTTGTATCAAAATCTTTTGATTAGTATATTTTAGATAGTTATACTAATATTTTATTTCCTAATGTATTAGATATGATATGATTTTATTTTGATATTCTTTATTATTGTATTAATCAATAATTTCTTTTTTAATCTTAAAAAATATTATACTTACATTAAAATAAAAATTTTCACTTATAGTTGGATATTGTTCATTTTTATAAAAAAAAGTTTTTTATATATATCTTACATTGTATATATTTAAATATTAAAATTGATAATATCATTAGAAAAAATAAATGGAAATTTGACATTAAAACAAAAAATTTTCATTCTTAAAAATTGGCCATCATTCAAAAAAAATAATAATAATAACTCAATTAGTAATCCATAATTTAAGAAAAATAACACATAATTGATATACACACTAACAAAATCAAATCACTAATAAATTAGATAAGAAAATAATTCTTACATTAAAGATGAGTGAATTTTCTTGTTCAATAAAAAAGTTTGATTGGTTTAAATTATTAAACTAAAATATTTCTCGTATAAAATTTTAAATTTAAAAATATTATAACTAACCCAACTAATCCAATTGAATTTAGCAAAGTCATGTACATTTTCTATGCATTCATAAAATTTACTTATCTTATGTAATATTAAGTTACTCTAAACATATACACAGATTACTCAGTTAGAGAGGAACAAAAATATCAAACATCCCATAATTTACTTTAACATCTTTAAAAATATATACTAATCAATGTTTGCCTATGCCTCTTGTCTTTTCTAACAGTGATCTCCTTTTAACATTTATTTTAATGTACTAAGTGATTATTTAGAGCAAAACAACAATAAATTTAAAGTTTAATCACTAATAAATTTAACTCACATTTTCAGTAACAAAAATATTTAGCTAAGTAATTATTTGAGCAAGACAACAATAAATTCAAGCTTCATAGATGATGATCAATACAAAATTCATCTTAGAGATAATTTTAAGCAACAAAAAAAATTGTTAAACAAATTATTCACGATTCAATGATTATAAATAGTAACAAATTCATATCAATGATATTTTTAGCAAAAAACTAGTTTAGTAATATTTTCAGCAACAAATTAAAATCAAAGTGCAGTGATGAGGGCAACAAAATTGAAAAAAAAAAGAACAGAAAAATTTATTGAAAATCACCAAATCGAGGACCAGCTTCTGGTTAGACGAAAAAATATGATAGCGGAAAGAAAGCTGACAGCAGGATTCAAAGTAAGAAGACGACAACGTCGACCAACCTCGGAATCGGCTACTTCTGCTGTCAGTAACGACGAGCACGAGAAGGCGCACGACTAAGTGCGAGACATGGAGAGACACCGACAATTAGTCTCAGAACTGGTTGCTGTCGCCAGCGACAACGAGCTCAGGGAAGACGTGCAAGCGCGATTGAGTGTGAGATGGTGACGGTGGCGACACGGAGAACGACGAAAACCTTAAGTGCGAGACCGGAGACGTGAGAGGGAGAAAGCTTGAGACTGCAAGAGCTAGTGAGTTAAGAGATGAGAGTGCTCGAACTTTAATGGGAAAAGGGGACGAAGGAAACGCTGAGGGATAGGATTTTTTTGGGTCAGATTTAGAGATTGGTAAGACATTGAGATTGGACTTGGGCTTGGGCTAGGACAAGGATCTAGGGTTAGATTTTGTAGGGACCTAATTGTATTTTTAAATTTTTATGGATTTAAATATTTGTGAAATAAAAAGTTAGGGACATATTTATCTTTTTCTTAAAAAATTTAAGCATGATTCGGTTCAGATTATGTAAACCGATCGGATCAAATCGGATTTGATAATTATAATATGGACAATTAAATTTATTGTTATTGTTATAATAAACCGAGTTTGTTATGATTTATTAAAAATAAATTATTGATTGGTTTTATAATTTGTCCAACAACAATATAACACACGTAATGTCTAAAAAAAAGACATTTCTAATATCTTTATCAGAGTAGTCACCTTACAAGAAATTAGAAGTGGTAACTTCTGCGTTCAGAGAATCACGTTAAGATTAAATTTATTTTTTCTTATTATTATATGTTACTTTAATTTAGTAAGTAAATATTAATTTTATTATAAAATAGATTCATAAAATTTATTTAAATATTTAAATTAAAATAATATAAAATAATTATTTAAATTCATGTTATTTTTAATAAATTTTTATTTAAAAATAATTTTGAATAATATAATCTAAATAATATTTATTTTATTATAATATATTTTGATATAAAATTGTCAAACATAAATTAAGTTAACACTAATTTATTAACTATAATTGATTTTATATTTTACACAAACTCTCATTTACAAACTTTAATCTAAACACACATGGCAGTTAAACTTACTAAGAACTAATATAGTAATATGACACTAATGGTACAAGTTTTTCTTAAACAAATAAAAAGTTATATTATTAAAAAATATTCAAAAGTAATCTCACATTTGCAAGATATATCGAAACAAAATTTAAAAAAATAAAAATAAAAATGATCACTAATAAATTAT